>NC_088243.1:93026474-93326474 GCF_036934945.1 Oncorhynchus masou masou | reverse complement strand
CATAGAGCCATGACTACATGGAACTCTATTCCACAGTACTACATAGAGCCATGACTACATGGAACTCTATTCCACAGTACTACATAGAGCCATGACTACATGGAACTCTATTCCACAGTACTACATAGAGCCATGCCTACATGGAACTCTATTCCACAGTACTACATAGAGCCATGACCACATGGAACTCTATTCCACAGTACTACATAGAGCCATGACCACATGGAACTCTATTCCACAGTACTACATAGAGCCATGACCACATGGAACTCTATTCCACAGTACTACATAGAGCCATGACTACATGGAACTCTATTCCACAGTACTACATAGAGCCATGACTACATGGAACTCTATTCCACAGTACTACATAGAGCCATGACTACATGGAACTCTATTCCACAGTACTACATAGAGCCATGACTACATGGAACTCTATTCCACAGTACTACATAGAGCCATGACCACATGGAACTCTATTCCACAGTACTACATAGAGCCATGACTACATGGAACTCTATTCCACAGTACTACATAGAGCCATGATGACATGGAACTCTATTCCACAGTACTACATAGAGCCATGATGACATGGAACTCTATTCCACAGTACTACATAGAGCCATGACTACATGGAACTCTATTCCACAGTACTACATAGAGCCATGACTACATGGAACTCTATTCCACAGTACTACATAGAGCCATGACGACATGGAACTCTATTCCACAGTACTACATAGAGCCATGACTACATGGAACTCTATTCCACAGTACTACATAGAGCCATGACCACATGGAACTCTATTCCACATCAGGTAACTGATGCAGCAGGAGAATCAGATTTAAAAACAGGTAAAAATACACCTCATGGAACAACGAGGACTGTGAAGAGACAAAGGTACAGACACACAGTAATATTGTTGTATGGTGGTATTATACAATTTGTAATGTAGATATGTAGTGGATAAATATTTCATGTACATGCGTCACCGTGACACTTGGCATTCAGGAGAAAGAGTTTTATCGTGGTTTCATCAGACCAGAGAATCTTGGTTTTTGCTCTGTCAACTGTGTGACCTTATATAGACAGATGTGTGCCTTTCCAAATCATGTCCAATCAATTGGATTTACCACAGGTGGACTCCAATCAAGTTGTAGAAACATCTCAAGGATGACGCGAGCATTCCGATCTTGTTTCATTCGTCGAGAATACGCGCGTCAAGTTTCAGTTTTTACATATAATAAATATGCAAAAATGTCAAAAAATCTGTTTTTGCTAATTATGGGGTAGTGTGTAAATCGAGAGGAAAAAATATTTTAACCAATTTAACCAAAAAGTCAAGGGGTATGAATACTTTCCGAAGGCACTGTAAGTAGCTATGGTGTGGCAGGTAGCCTTGTGGCTAGAGAGTTGGACGAGTAACCGAAAGGTTAATGGATCGAATCCCCGAGCTGACAAGGTACAAACCTGTCGTTCAACCCTGAACAGGCAGTTTACAGACTTGCCGAGTTAAATAACGGCTAAATCATAAAATGTTTCAAAGACAACAATTCCACCACAACTGACCATCCTAACAATCCTCGATCCACCCACCCATAGCTCCCCCAAAGCCAATTCCTTCTATGGCCGCCTCTCCTTCCAGGTCTCTGTTGCCAATGACTGGAACGAACTGCAAAATCTCTGAAGCAGGAGACTCTGACCTCCCTCACTAGCTTTAAGCACCAGCTGTCAGAGCAGCTCACAGATCACTGCACCTGTACATAGCTCATCTGTAAATAGCCCCTCCAATCTACCTCATCCCCATACTGTTTTTATTTATCTTGTTCCTTTGCACCCCAGTACCTCTACTTGCACATTCATCTTCTGCACATCCTACCATTCCAGTCGCTTTCTTGTAATTACTTCGCCCCCATACATATCATAAACCTGCTGTTTTAGGTGACCCGCCTGCTGTTTTAGGTGACCCGCCTGCTGTTTTAGGTGACCCGCCTGCTGTTTTAGGTGACCCGCCTGTTGTTTTAGGTGACCCGCCTGTTGTTTTAGGTGACCCGCCTGTTGTTTTAGGTGACCCGCCTGTTGTTTTAGGTGACCCGCCTGTTGTTTTAGGTGACCCGCCTGTTGTTTTAGGTGACCCGCCTGTTGTTTTAGGTGACCCGCCTGTTGTTTTAGGTGACCCGCCTGTTGTTTTAGGTGACCCGCCTGCTGTTTTAGGTGACCCGCCTGTTGTTTTAGGTGACCTGCCTGTTGTTTTAGGTGACCTGCCTGTTGTTTTAGGTGACCCGCCTGTTGTTTTAGGTGACCCGCCTGTTGTTTTAGGTGACCTAACAGCCTTAATGTGTTTGGACCCCAGGAAGAGTAGTTAATGGGGATCCCTAATAAACACAAATATCAATCCCAAAAGGTTTGACTTCATTAAACTGGCAGTAGTTGTGATTATTAGGCCGTAGGAACACCCTTTCTGGTCAAAACCTTGGGGGCTTCTCCGACTATCCCCTGGTTGGTAGCAGTGTGGTATATAGTGAGGAGACTAACCTGTCTTTCTCCGTGAGAGGTCCACTCGGAGCTTCATGGCTCCTCTGCTCTTGTCCTCCTTGTTGTCAGTCCCAGCAGGAGGCCGCACAACCAACATCCCTGAAGGAGAGGACAGGAAATTAGGTTTAGTTCGGCTGGAGAAGAGTAATCTGGTCTAGGGGAACCTAACAAGGGAGCTCCATACTCCCAGAAAAAACCTTCCTTGGAACAACAGAAAAAGCTGCAAAGGTACTGTTTGTCCATTTTGTGATGCCGTAGCCAGTATACACTTCCTCAAAATAGTCAGAATGAATCTAAGACAACAAGAAACATGTAACTGACGTTTTTGCCAGAGATCTTGACCACACACTTTTCCATCAGATATGGTGCAGTATTTTCAGAAGAAAAAATGTACATGAAAACGAGTCGCCTCTTGTTGAATGACAAAGACTTTACTGAAGAATTCCTACTGTTGACAGATCAATGGGCATAGACTTAGACCTTACTAAATGTCTTCAATATACAGTGCATTTCGGAAGGTATTCAACCCGTGACATTTTCCACATTGTTACGTTACAGCCTTGTTCTAAAAGGGATTACATTGTTTATTCCTCAATCTACACACAATACCCCATAATGACATCACAATACCCCATAAATACAAAACAAAAGCAGATTATACAGTTGTGCAAATTGAATAAACTGAATCATTACATAAGAATTCAGACTCTTTACTCAGTACTTTGTTGAAGCATCTTTGGCAACGATTACAGCCTCCAGTCTTCTTGGGTATGACACTACAAGCTTGGCACACCTGTATTTGGGGAGTTTCTCCCATTCTCTGCAGATCCTCTCAAGCTGTCAGGTTGGATGGGGAGCGTCGCTGCACAGCTATTCTCAGGTAACTCCAGAGACGTTAGATCGGGTTCAAGATCAAGTTCCGGCTGGGCAACTCGAGGACATTCAGACACTTGTCCCAAAGCCACGCCTACGTTGTCTTGGCTGTGGTCATTGTCCTGTTGGAAGGTGAAACTTCACCCCAGTCTGAGGTCCTGAGTGCTCGGGAGCTGGTTTTCACCAAGGATCGTTCTTTACATTCTGTCCCTGCTACTGAAAAACATCCCCACAGTATGATGCCGCCACCACCACCATGCTTCATCATAGGAACGGTGTCAGGTTTCCTCCAGACGCCACGCTTGACATTCAGGTCAAAGAGTACAATCTTGGTTTCGTCACACCAGATATTGTTTCTCATGGTCAGAGTCTTCAGGTATCTTTTGGTAGACTCTGAGGTCTCTTACTGAGGAGTGGCTTCTGTCTGGCCACTACCATAAAGTCCTGAATTGTGGACTGCTGCAGAGATGGTTGTCCTTCTGGGAGGTTCTCCCACAGAGGAACTCTGGAGCTCTGTCAGAGTGACCATTGGGTTCTTGGTCACCTCCCTGACCAAGGCCCTTCTCCCCCGTTTGGCAAGGCGGACAGCCTAGGAAGAGTCTTTGTAGTTCCAAACTTCTTCCATTTAAGAATGATGGGAGTCCACTGTGTTTTTGGGGACCTTCTATGCTGCAGAAATGTTTTGGTACCCTTCCCCAGATCTGTACCTTGACAAAATCCTGCCTCGGAGCTCCACGGACAATTCCTCTGATCTCATGGCTTGGTTTTTGCTCTGACATGCACTGTCAACTGTGGGATTTTATACAGACAGGTGTGTGCTTTTCCAAATCATGTCTAATCAATTGAATTCACCACAGGTGGACTCCAATCAAGTTGTAGAAACATCTCAATGATGATCAATGGAAACAGGATGCACCTGAGCTCAATTGAGTCACATAGCAAAGGATTTGAATACAGAGGTAGATAAGATATGTTTTTAATACATTTGAAAACAGATCTAAAAACCTTTTTTGCATTGTCATTATGGGGTATTGTGTGTAGATTGATTAAATTGTCTCCCCCCCTCATCAATTTTGGAATAAGGCTGTAACATATCAAAAAAAAAAAGTCAAGTCTGAATACTTTCCGAATGCACTGTGCAGAGAGTGAAGAAGAACGTGTCACACTGCAACAGAGAACTGTGGAAGGTTACCCCAGTGGTAAAGGCAGGTACTGCAACAGAGAACTGTGGAAGGTTACCCCTAGTGGTAAATGCAGGTACTGCAACAGAGTACAGTGCAGGGCTACCCCCTAGTGGTAAAAGCAGGGACTGCAACAGAGTATGATGCAGGGTTACCCCTAGTGGTAAAAGCAGGTACTGCAACAAAGAACTGTGGAAGGTTACCCCCTAGTGGTAAAAGCAGGTACTGCAACAAACTGTGGAATGTTACCCCCTAGTGGTAAAAGCAGGTACTGCAGATAACGACAGGGTCAGATTAGGTAAATGGTTAGTGAGGTAGATTTGATTTCATAAGAAAAACAATAATATTCAACCTTTATTTGACATGTTCGGTATGCAAACTCTACCGAACTGTTTTGGCTTGGAAGCATATCGAAGCTTTTAGTGTCCCAAATTACACCATATATAGTGCACTACTTTAGACCAGATCCCTATTCCCTATATAGTGCACTACTTTAGACCAGAGCCCTATTCCATATATAGTGCACTACTTTAGACCAGAGCCCTATTCCCTATATAGTGCACTACTTTAGACCAGAGCCCTATTCCATATATAGTGCACTACTTTAGACCAGAGCCCTATTCCCTATATAGTGTACTACTTTAGACCAGAGCCCTATTCCATATATAGTGCACTACTTTAGACCAGAGCCCTATTCCATATATAGTGCACTACTTTAGACCAGAGCCCTATTCCATATATAGTGCACTACTTTAGACCAGAGCCCTATTCCCTATATAGTGCACTACTTTAGAGCAGATCCCAGAACTCTCAACAACTGCTTCATCACCACCACATAAACCTTGAACATCAACTCAGAACAGACCAACAAACACATTATTATTATTATCCACAAAGTGTAGAAATGCACCTTTTGGCTCCACAATGAAATGAACTTGTTAAGGCTGGGGGCAGAATTGAGTAGCTTGGATGAATAAGGTGCACAGAGTAAACTGCCTGCTGCTCAGGCCCAGTTGCTAATATTTGCATATATTAGTAGATTTGGATAGGAAACACCCTGAAGTTTCTGAAACTGTTTGAAAGATGTCTGAGTATTACAGAACTCATATGGCAAAAACCTGAGAGAAAAAATCCAACCAGGAAGTGGGAAATCTGAGGTTTGTAGTTTTTCAACTCTGTCATTCCAATATACAGTGTAAATGGGGTCACACTGCACTTCCTACGCCTTCCACTAGATGTCAACAGTCTTTAGAACCTTGTTTGATGCTTCTACTGTGAAGGAAGGGGGAATGAGGGCTCTTCAAGTCAGGGGTCTGGCAGAGTGCATTATTGGAACATTATTGAAGATTTATGATAAAAACATCCTAAAGATTGATTCTATACATCGTTTGACATGTTTCTACGAACTCTAATGTGACTTTTCGTCTGAACGTTCGCCAGGACTTGCCCATGCCTCGTGAGTTTGGATTGTGTACTAAACGCAAACAAAAAGGAGGTATTTGGACATAAATTATGGACTTCATCGAACAAATCAAACATTTATTGTGGAACTGGGATTCCTGGGGGTGCATTCTGATGAAGATCTAAGGTAAGTGAATATTTGTAATACCATTTCTGACATCTGTTGACTCCACAACATGGCGGATATCTTTATGGCTTCTTCGGGCTCTGAGCCCTGTCCTCAGATTATTGCATGGTTTGTATTTGGCTGTAAAGTTTTTTTTAAATGTGACACAGCGGTTTCATTCAGGGGAGGTTTATCTAAAGTTCCATGTATAATACTTGAATCTCTCAATGTTTATTATGAGTATTTCAAATCAAATCAAATTTTATTTGTCACATCCACATGGTTAGCAGATGTTAATGGGAGTGTAGCGAAATGCTTGTGCTTCCAGTTCCGACAATACAGTAATAACCAACAAATAATCTAACTAACCATTCCAAAACTAATATCTTATACACAGTGTAAGGGGATAAAGAATATGTACATAAAGATATGAATGAGTGATGGTGCAGAGCAGCATAGGCAAGATACAGTAGATGGTATCGAGTACAGTATATACATATGAGATGAGTATGTAAACAAAGTGGCATAGTTAAAGTGGCTAGTGATACATGTATTACATAAAGATGCAGTAGATGATAGAGTACAGTATATACGTATACATATGAGATGAATAATGTAGGGTATGTAAACATTATATTAGGTAGCATTGTTTAAAGTGGCTAGTGATATATTTTACATCCTTTCCCATCAATTCCCATTATTGAAGTGGCTGGAGTTGAGTCAGTGTGTTGGCAGCAGCCACTCAATGTTAGTGGTTGCTGTTTAACAGTCTGATGGCCTTGAGATAGAAGCTGTTTTTCTGTCTCTCGATCCCAGCTTTGATGCACCTGTACTGACCTCGCCTTCTGGATGATAGCGGGGTGAACAGGCAGTGGCTCGGGTGGTTGATGTCCTTGATGATCTTTATGGCCTTCCTGTAACATCGGGTGGTGTAGGTGTCCTGGAGGGCAGGTAGTTTGCCCCCGGTGATACGTTATGCAGACCTCACTACCCTCTGGAGAGCCTTACGGTTGTGGGCGGAGCAGTTGCCGTACCAGGCGGTGATACAGCCCGCCAGGATGCTCTCGATTGTGCATCTGTAGAAGTTTGTGAGTGTTTTTGGTGACAAGCCGAATTTCTTCAGCCTCCTGAGGTTGAAGAGGCGCTGCTGCGTCTTCTTCACGATGCTGTCTGTGTGAGTGGACCAATTTAGTTTGTCTGTGATGTGTATGCCGAGGAACTTAAAACTTACTACCCTCTCCACTACTGTTCCATCGATGTGGATAGGGGGGTGTTCCCTCTGCTGTTTCCTGAAGTCCACAATCATCTCCTTAGTTTTGTTGACGTTGAGTGTGAGGTTATTGTCCTGACACCACACTCCGAGGGCCCTCACCTCCTCCCTGTAGGCCGTCTCGTCGTTGTTGGTAATCAAGCCTACCACTGTTGTGTCGTCCGCAAACTTGATGATTGAGTTGGAGGCGTGCGTTGCCGCGCAGTTGTGGGTGAACAGGGAGTACAGGAGAGGGCTCAGAACGCACCCTTGTGGGGCCCCAGTGTTGAGGATCAGCGGGGAGGAGATGTTGTTACCTACCCTCACCACCTGGGGGCGGCCCGTCAGGAAGTCCAGTACCCAGTTGCACAGGGCGGGGTCGAGACCCAGGGTCTCGAGCTTGATGACGAGCTTGGAGGGTACTATGGTGTTGAATGCCGAGCTGTAGTCGATGAACAGCATTCTCACATAGGTATTCCTCTTGTCCAGATGGGTAAGGGCAGTGTGCAGTGTGGTTGAGATTGCATCGTCTGTGGACCTATTTGAGCAGTAAGCAAATTGGAGTGGGTCTAGGGTGTCAGGTAGGGTGGAGGTGATATGGTCCTTGACTAGTCTCTCAAAGCACTTCATGATGACGGAAGTGAGTGCTACGGGGCGGTAGTCGTTTAGCTCAGTTACCTTAGCTTTCTTGGGAACAGGAACAATGGTGGCCCTCTTGAAGCATGTGGGAACAGCAGACTGGTATAGGAATTGATTGAATATGTCCGTAAACACACCAGCCAGCTGGTCTGCGCATGCTCTGAGGGCGCGGCTGGGGATGCCGTCTGGGCCTGCAGCCTTGCGAGGGTTAACACGTTTAAATGTTTTACTCACCTAGGCTGCAGTGAAGGAGAGACCACATGTTTCCGTTGCAGGCCGTGTCAGTGGCACTGTATTGTCCTCAAAGCGGGCAAAAAAGTTATTTAGTCTGCCTGGGAGCAAGACATCCTGGTCCATGACTGGGCTGGATTTCTTCTTGTAGTCCGTGATTGACTGTAGACCCTGCCACATACCTCGTGTCTGAGCCATTGAATTGAGATTCTACTTTGTCTCTATACTGACGCTTAGCTTGTTTGATAGTCTTACGGAGGGAATAGTTGCACTGTTTGTATTCGGTCATGTTACCAGTCACCTTGCTCTGATTAAAAGCAGTGGTTCGCACTTTCAGTTTCACGCGAATGCTGCCATCAATCCACGGTTTCTGGTTAGGGAATGTTTTAATCGTTGCTATGGGAACGACATCTTCAACGCACGTTCCAATGAACTCGCACACCGAATCAGCGTATTCGTCAATGTTTTTTGCCTGACGCAATACGAAACATGTCCCAGTCCACATGATGGAAGCAGTCTTGGAGTGTGGAATCAGCTTGGTCGGACCTGTGTTGGACAGCAAAATGGAGTTGTGGTCAGCTTTTCCGAAAGGGGGGAGGGGCAGGGCCTTATATGCGTCGCGGAAGTCAGAATAACAGTGATCCAAGGTTTTGCTAGCCCTGGTGGCACAATCGATATGCTGATACATTTTAGGGAGTCTTGTTTTCAGATTAGCCTTGTTAAAATCCCCAGCAACAATGAATGCAGCCTCAGGATGTGTAGATTCCAGTTTGCAAAGAGTCAAATAAAGTTTGTTCAGAGCCATCGATGTGTCTGCTTGGGGGGGAATATATACGGCTGTGATTATAATCGAAGAGAATTCTCTTGGTAGATAATGCGGTCTACATTTGATTGTGAGGAATTCTAAATCAGGTGAACAGAAGGATTTGAGTTCCTGTATGTTTCTGTGATCACACCACGTCTCGTTAGCCATAGGGATACGCCCCCACCACTCTTCTTACCAGAAAGGTGTTTGTTTCTGTCGGCGCGATGTGTGGAGAAACCCGCTGGCTGCACCGCATCCGATAGCGTCTCTCCAGTGAGCCATGTTTCCGTGAAGCAAAGAACGTTACAGTCTCTGATGTCCCTCTGGAATGCTACCCTTGCTCGGATTTCATCAACCTTGTTGTCAAGAGACTGGACATTGGCGAGAAGAATGCTAGGAAGTGGGGCACGATGTGCCCGTCTCCGTAGTCTGACCAGAAGACCGCCTCGTTTCCCTCTTTTACGAAGTCGTTTTTTGGGATCGCCGGCTGGGATCCATTCCGTTGTCCTGGTTGAAAGGCAGAACACAGGATCCGCGTCGCGAAAAACATATTCTTGGTCGTACTGATGGTGAGTTGAGGCTGATCTTATATTCAGTAGTTCTTCTCGACTGTATGTAATGAAACCTAAGATGACCTGGGGTACTAATGTAAGAAATAACACGTAAAAAAAACAAAACTGCATAGTTTCCTAGGAACGCGAAGCGAGGCGGCCATCTCTGTCGGCGCCGGAAGTATGTAAATTGTAAATTGATGTGGCTCTTGGTAAAATCATCAGATGTTTTGGAGGCCAAACATAATGCGCCAATGTAAACAGATTTTTGGATATAAATATGAACCTCATCAAACAAAACATACATGTATTGTGTAACATGAACTCCTATGAGTGCCATCTGATGAAGATCAAAGGTTAGTGATTAATTTGATCTCTATTTCTGCTTTTTGTGACTCCTCTCTTTGGTTGGAAAATGGCATTCTTTCTGTGAATAGGTGTTGACCTAACAATGATATGTCGTGCTCTCGTCGTAAAGCCTTTTTGAAAATCAGACACTGGGGTGGGACTAACAAGTACATTTTTAAAATGGTGTAAAATACTTGTATGCTTGAGGAATTTTAATTATGATATTTGTTGTTTTGAATTTGGCGCCCTGCAATTTCACTGGCTGTTGTCATATCGATCCCGTTAACCTCTAGGGTATGTGGGGCGTTAGCATCCCACCTGGCCAACATCCAGTGAGATTGCAGATAGCCAAATTCAAATACAGAAATACTCCTCATAAAACTTTGGAAAACAAAACATATTCTACGTAGGTTTAAAGATCAACTTCTTTTAACTCCAACCACGGTGTCAGATTTAAAAAATGCTTTACGGCAAAAGAAGACCTTACGATTATTTGAGAACACAGCCCAGCATACAAATCATTACAAACAGTAACCAGCCAAGTAGAAGAGTTACAGAACTAAGAAATAGAGATAAAATTAATCACTTACCTTTGATGATCTTCATATGGTGGCACTCAGAAGACATTCATTTACTCAATAAATGTTCCTTTTGTTCGATAAAGTCCCTCTTTATATCCAAAAACCTCCGTTTTGTTTGCGTGTTTTCTTCAGAAACCCACAGGCGCAAATGCAGTCAAAACAGGCAGACAAAATCAAAATTGTATCCGTAGAAGTTCATAAAAACATGTCAAACAATGTTTATATTCAATCCTCAGGTTGTTTTAGCCTAAATGATCTATAATATTTCAACCGGACAATAACATCATCAAGATAAAAGGTAAACAAGAAATGCACATGCGCATGAAAAAGCTGACACAAGGGTCCACTCATTCAGACTGGTCTTACTGCTTCATTTATCAGAATACAAGCCTGAAACAAGTTCTAAACCCTGTTGACATCTAGTGGAAGGCATAGGAACTGCAAGTGGAGTCCTAAGTCAATGGATACTGTAATGGCATTGAATAGAAAACTTCAAAACCAAAAGAACAACTACTTCCTGAATGGATTTTTCTCAGGTTTTCACCTGGCAAATCAGTTCATTTATACACAGACAATTTTCACAGTTTTGGAAACTTTAGTGTTGTCTATCCAAATCTACCGGTTATATGCATATCATATCGTCTGGGCCCGAGTAGCAGGCCGTTTAATTTGGGCATGCTTTTAATTCCAAATGCTGCCCCCCAACCTAGAGAAGTTTACGAGATCCCAGCCAAAAGATTTAAGAAGCACTAAAACCCGTGCTGGCCCCAGGTCTAGTGGTAGACCTTACCATCTGAGGCACCATCGTCCTGTCCACTCTCGTCCGAGGTGTCTGACTCATTCCCTCCAACTTGCTTGGCTGCAACAGAAGGCTTCCTCTTGGTGTGAGAAGAGGAGGGTCTCTCAGTCTCTGTTGAGCTCCCAGCCTGAGGAATAAACAGTCATGACAGTCTATTAAAAAACATCCAAGAGGAAAAAGCATGAGAAAAGCCCCCCGAGTGATCGTAGTGTCCTGTTGTCTGCCACAGAAGCTACAGTCCGGCTGTTCACCAAATGGCACCCAACACCCAATTCCCCATCTAGTGCACTACTGTTTTTGGTAAAACAATATTTGTGTCCAGGTGACCTACCTCCTCCTCTTCCTCCTCCTCCTGGTCTGTAATCGGAAGCTGACCTACTTCCTCCTCCATCACTTGGTCTGTAGATTCAGCTGAGGCCTTACTCATTTTACCTGCCAACAACAAGAAATCCCATTATTAGGTCTGAAATTATACATATTAGCTCCCAGTCAAATCACCAACCGGAGGACAATCCAGACAGAATTTTTTTCCAGCTTACCCTGGATTACTATGGCTGTCAATGGGAATATAAAAGGAATACCTCCTAGATATCTAGTGGTAGCCCTAGGAACTGCTGTCAACAGTCATTAGAAAGAGATTCAGGCTTGTTTTTTGAAAAATTAGCTAGAATTTGGAGTTTTAGCAAGTCACTCCCATTTTGGCTGTAGTGTTTGTTGAGCGTTCTGGTGAGTGTGCGTACTTCGTTATTTATCTCTGGTATTCTCGGTCTTAAATTTAATCGTTTATTTACATATTAGGGTACCTGAGGATTGATTAGGAACGTTGTTTGATATGTTTGGAAGAAGTTTATTGGTAACTTACGGGATTCATTTGTATGCATTTTGAACAAGGGAAAACAGTGGATTAATGAGTCAAGCACGCTAATGAACAGAATATAGTGCTGTTTTAGGTGACCCGCCTGTTGTTTTAGGTGACCTGCCTGTTGTTTTAGGTGACCCGCCTGTTGTTTTAGGTGACCCGCCTGTTGTTTTAGGTGACCTAACGGCCTTAATGTGTTTGGACCCCAGGAAGAGCAGTTAATGGGGATCCCTAATAAACACAAATATCAATCCCAAAAGGTTTGACTTCATTAAACTGGCAGTAGTTGTGATTATTAGGCCGTAGGAACACCCTTTCTGGTCAAAACCTTGGGGGCTTCTCCGACAATCCCCTGGTTGGTAGCAGTGTGGTATATAGTGAGGAGACTAACCTGTCTTTCTCCGTGAGAGGTCCACTCGGAGCTTCATGGCTCCTCTGCTCTTGTCCTCCTTGTTGTCAGTCCCAGCAGGAGGCCGCACAACCAACATACCTGAAGGAGAGGACAGGAAATTAGGGTGTCAGCATGCTTTAGTTCGGCTGGAGAAGAGTAATCTGGTCTAGGGGAACCTAACAAGGGATCTCACCACATTCTTTTGGAGAGATTGGAAACCCAAATTGGTCTACACGGACAAGTTCTGGCCTGGTTTAGATCTTATCTGTCGGAAAGATATCAGTTTGTCTCTGTGAATGGTTTGTCCTCTGACAAATCAACTGTAAATTTTGGTGTTCCTCAAGGTTCTGTTTTAGGACCACTATTGTTTTCACTATATATATATATATTTTTTTTTTTACCTCTTGGGGATGTTATTCGAAAACATAATGTTAACCTCTTACACCTATGGTGGCGCTATTTCATTTTTGGAAGAAAAACGTTCCCGTTTTAAACAAGATATTTTGTCACAAAAAGATGCTCGACTATGCATATAATTGCTACTGTTCGAAAGAAAACACTCTGACGTGTCCAGAAATACAAATATCTTCTCTGTGCGTGCCCTTTAACGTGAGCTTCAGGCAAAACCAAGATGACTTGGCATCCAGGAAATGACAAGGATTTTTGAGGCTCTGTCTTTCATGATCTCCTTATATGGCTGTGAACGCAAGAGGAATGAGTCTGCCCTTTCTGTCATTTCCCCAAGGTGTCTGCAGCATTGTGACGTATTTGTAGGCAGATCATTGGAAGATTGACCATAAGAGACCACATTTACCACGTGTCCGCCCGGTGTCCTGCGCCGAAATTGGTGCGCAAAAGTCACCTGCCAGTATTTTTCCATGGGGCACAGAGAGAGAAGCAAGCTTCCACGAACTGCATGTCAATGAAGAGATATGTGAAAAAACACCTTGAGGATTGATTCCAAACAACGTTTGCCATGTTTCGGTCGATATTATGTAGTTAATCCGGAAAAAGTTTCACGTTGTAGGTGACTGCATTTTCGGTTCGTTTCGGTAGCCAGGCGCAATGTAGAAAACGGAACGATTTCTCCTACACACAGACGCTTTCAGGAAACACTGCGCATCTGGTATGTGGCTGGGAGTCTCCTCATTGAAAACATCAGAAGCTCTTCAAAGGTAAATGATTTTATTTATTTGGTTATCTGGCTTTTGTGAAAATGTTGCGTGCTACATGCTACACAAAATGCTATGCTAGCTTAGCATACTCTTACACAAATTAGTCAATTTCTATGGTTCAAAAGCATATTTTGAAAATCTGAGATGACAGTGTTGTTAAGAAAAGGCTAAGCTTGAGAGCAAACGCATTATTTTAATTTTATTTGCGATTTTCAGAAATCGTTAACGTTGCGTTGTGCTAATGAGCCTGAGGCTTAGTCACAATCCCGGATCCGGGATGGGGAGTTTCAAGAGGTTAACTTTCACTGCTATGCGGATGACACACAGCTGTACATTTCAATGAAACATGGTGAAGCCCCAACATTGCCCTTGCTAGAAGCATGAGTTTCAGACATAAGGAAGTGGATGGCTGCAAACTTTCTACTTTTAAACTCGGACAAAACAGAGATGCTTGTTCTAGGTCCCAAGAAACAAAGAGATCTTCTGTTGAATCTGACAATTAATCTTAATGGTTGTACAGTCGTCTCAAATAAAACTGAAGGACCTCGGCGTTACTCTGGACCCTGATCTCTCTTTTGAAGAACATATCAAGACCATTTCAAGGGCAGCTTTTTTCCATCTACGTAACATTGCAAAAATCAGAAACTTTCTGTCCAAAAATGATGCAGACATATTAATCCATGCTTTTGTCACTTCTAGGTTAGACTACTGCAATGCTCTAGTTTTCAGCTACCCGGATAAAGCAGTAAATAAACTTCAGTTAGTGCTAAATATGGCTGCTAGAATCCTGACTAGAACCAAAAAATTACTCCAGTGCTAGCCTCCCTACACTGTCTTCCTGTCAAAGCAAGGGCTGATTTCAAGGTTTTACTGCTACCCTACAAAGCATTACATGGGCTTGCTCCTACCTATCTCTCTGATTTGGTCCTGCCGTACATACCTACACGTACGCTACGGTCACAAGACGCAGGCCTCCTAATCGTCCCCAGAATTTCTAAGCAAACAGCTGGAGGCAGGGCTTTCTCCTATTGAGCTCCATTTTTATGGAACGGTCTGCCTACCCATGTCAGAGACGCAAACTCAGTCTCAACCTTGAAGTCTTTACTGAAGACTCATCTCTTCAATGGGTCATATGATTGAGTGTAGTCTGGCCCAGGAGTGGGAAGGTGAACGGAAAGGCTCTGGAGCAACGGACCACCCTTGCTGTCTCTGCCTGGCCGGTTCCCCTCTTTCCACTGGGATTCTCTGCCTCTAACCCTATTACAGGGGCTGAGTCACTGGCTTACTGGGGCTCTCTCATGCCGTCCCTGGAAGGGGTGCGTCACCTGAGTGGGTTGATTCACTGATGTGGTCATCCTGTCTGGGTTGGCGCCCCCCTTTGGGTTGTGCCATGGGGGAGATCTTTGCGGGCTATACTCAGCTGTGTCTCAGGATGGTAAGTTGGTGGTTGAAGATATCCCTCTAGTGGTGTGGGGGCTGTGCTTTGGCAAAGTGGGTGGGGTTATATCCTTCCTGTTTGGCCCTGTCCGGGGGTGTCCTCGGATGGGGCCACAGTGTTTCCTGACCCCTCCTGTCTCAGCCTCCAGTATTTATGCTGCAGTAGTTTATGTGTCAGGGGGCTGGGGTCAGTTTGTTATATCTGGAGTACTTCTCCTGTCCAATTTGGTGTCCTGTGTGAATCTCAGTGTGCGTTCTCTAATTCTCTCCTTCTCTCTCTTTCTCTCTCTCTCGGAGGACCTGAGCCCTAGGACCATGCCCCAGGACTACCTGACATGACTCCTTGCTGTCCCCAGTCCACCTGGCCGTGCTGCTGCTCCAGTTTCAACTGTTCTGCCTTATTATTCGACCATGCTGGTCATTTATGAACATTTGAACATCTTGGCCATGTTCTGTTATAATCTCTACCCGGCACAGCCAGAAGAGGACTGGCCACCCCACATAGCCTGGTTCTTCTAAGTTTCTTCCTAGGTTTTGGCCTTTCTTGGGAGTTTTTGCTAACCACCGTGCTTCTACACCTGCATTGCTTGCTGTTTGGGGTTTTTGGCTGGGTTTCTGTACAGCACTTTGAGATATCAGCTGATGTACGAAGGGCTATATAAATAAATTTGATTTGAGCTTCATACTCCCAGAAAAAACCCTCCTTGGAACAACAGAAAAAGCTGCAAAGCTGTTTGTCCATTTTGTGATGCCATAGCCAGTATACACTTCCTCAAAATAGTCAGAATGAATCTAAGACAACAAGAAACATGTAACTGACGTTTTTGCCAGAGATCTTGACCACACACTTTTCCATCTGAGATATGGTGCAGTATTTTCAGAAGAAAAAATGTACATGAAAACGAGTCGCCTCTTGTTGAATGACAAAGACTTTACTGAAGAATTCCTACTGTTGACAGATCAATGGGCATAGACTTAGACCTTACTAAATGTCCTCAATATACAGTGCATTTCGGGAGGTATTCAACCCGTGACATTTTCCACATTGTTACGTTACAGCCTTGTTCTAAAAGGGATTACATTGTTTATTCCTCAATCTACACACAATACCCCATAATGACATCACAATACCCCATAAATACAAAGCAAAAGCAGATTATACAGTTGTGCAAATTGAATAAACTGAATCATTACATAAGAATTCAGACTCTTTACTCGATACTTTGTTGAAGCATCTTTGGCAACGATTACAGCCTCCAGTCTTCTTGGGTATGACGCTACAAGCTTGGCACACCTGTATTTGGGGAGTTTCTCCCATTCTTCTCTGCAGATCCTCTCAAGCTGTCAGGTTGGATGGGGAGCGTCGCTGCACAGCTATTCTCAGGTAACTCCAGAGACGTTAGATCGGGTTCAAGATCAAGCTCCGGCTGGGCAACTCGAGGACATTCAGACACTTGTCCCAAAGCCACGCCTACGTTGTCTTGGCTGTGGTCATTGTCCTGTTGGAAGGTGAAACTTCACCCCAATCTGAGGTCCTGAGTGCTCGGGAGCTGGTTTTCACCAAGGATCGTTCTTTACATTCTGTCCCTGCTACAGAAAAACATCCCCACAGTATGATGCTGCCACCACCACCATGCTTCATCATAGGAATGGTGTCAGGTTTCCTCCAGACGCACGCTTGACATTCAGGTCAAAGAGTACAATCTTGGTTTCGTCACACCAGTCTGGCTAGACTGTAAACTCTCCTTCCAGACTCAAATCAAACATCTCCAATCGAAAATCAAATCTAGAGTCGGCTTTCTATTCCGCAACAAAGCCTCCTTCACTCTTGCCGCCAAACTTACCCTAGTAAAACTGACTATCCTTCCGATCCTCGACTTTGGCGACGTCATCTACAAAATAGCTTCCAACACTCTACTCAGCAAACTGGATGCAGTTTATCACAGTGCCATCCGTTTTGTCACTAACGCACCTTATACCACCCACCACTGCGACTTGTATGCTCTAGTCGGCTGGCCCTCGCTACATATTCGTTGCCAGACCCACTGGTTCCAGGTCATCTACAAGTCCATGCTAGGTAAAGCTCCGCCTTATCTCAGTTCACCGGTCACGATGGCAACACCCACCCGTAGCACACACTCCAGCAGGTGTATCTCACTGATCATCCCTAAAGCCAACACCTCATTTGGCCGCCTTTCGTTCCAGTTCTCTGCTGCCTGTGACTGGAACGAATTGCAAAAATCCCTGAAGTTGGAGACTTTTATCTCCCTCACCAACTTCAAACATCTGCTATCTGAGCAGCTAACCGATCGCTGCAGCTGTACATAGTCTGTCGGTAAATAGCCCACCCAATTTTACCTACCTCATCCCCATACTGTTTTTATTTAATTACTTTTCTGCTCTTTTGCACACCAATATCTCTACTTGTACATGACCATCTGATCATTTATCACTCCAGTGTTAATCTGCAAAATTGTAATTAATTGCCTACCTCCTCATGCCTTTTGCACACATTGTATATAGACTCCCTTTTTTTCTACTGTGTTATTGACTTGTTAATTGTTTACTCCATGTGTAACTCTGTGATGTCTGTTCACACTGCTATGCTTTATCTTGGCCAGGTCCCAGTTGCAAATGAGAACTTGTTCTCAACTAGCCTACCTGGTTAAATAAAGGTGAAATAAAATAAAAAACACCAGATAATATTGTTTCTCATGGTCAGAGTCAGGTATCTTTTGGTAAACTCTTGAGGTCTCTTACTGAGGAGAGGCTTCTGTCTGGCCACTACCATAAAGTCCTGAATTGTGGACTGCTGCAGAGATGGTTGTCCTTCTGGGAGGTTCTCCCACAGAGGAACTCTGGAGCTCTGTCAGAGTGACCATTGGGTTCTTGGTCACCTCCCTGACCAAGGCCCTTTTCCCCAGTTTGCTCTGTTTGGCCAGGCGGCCAGCTCTAGGAAGAGTCTTTGTGGTTCCAAACTTCTTCCATTTAATAATGGAGGCCGCTGTGTTCTTGGGGACCTTCAATGCTGCAGAAATGTTTTTGTACCATTCCCCTGATCTGTACCTTGACAAAATCCTGTCTCGGAGCTCCACGGACAATTCCTTTGACCTCATGGCTTGGTTTTTGCTGTTACATTCACTGTCAACTGTGGGACCTTATATAGACAGGTGTATTTGTTTCCAAATCATGTCCAATCAGTTGAATTTACCACAGGTGGACTCCAAGGAAGTTGTAGAAACATCTCAAGGATGATCAATGATCAAACAGGATGCACCTGCACTCAATTTCGAGTCTCATAGCAAAGTGCCTGAATATTTATGTAAATAAGGTATCTGTTTTTTATTATTAATACATTTGAAAAGATCTAAAAACCTGTTTTTGCACCATGGGGTAGTGTGATGTCATTATGGGGTAGTGTGTGTAGATTGATGGGGACGACGACTATTTAATCCATTTTAGAATAAGGCTGTAACGTAACAAAATGTGGAAAAAGTCAAGGGGTCTGAATACTTTCTGAATGCACCATACAGAGACAAAGGGTGAAGTAGAACGTGTGCAAGGTTACCCCCTAGTGGTAAAAGCAGGTACTGCAACAGAACTGTGCAACAGAACTGTGGAAGGCTACCCCTAGTGGTAAAATCAGATAATGACAGGGTCAGATTAGATAAATGGTTAGTGAGGGAGATTTGATTTCATAAAAAAATATAAAATAATATTCAACCTTTATTTGACATGTTCTCTATGCAAACTCTACCGAACTGTTTAGACTTAGAAGCTATATAGTGCACTACATTAGACCAGAGCCCTATGGAACCCTATTCCCTATATTGTGCACTACTTTAGACCAGATACCTATGGGGCGGCAGTGTAGCCTAGTGGTTAGAGCATTGGACTAGTAACCGAAAGGTTGCAAGTTCAAATCCCAGAGCTGTACAAAATCTGTCGTTCTGCCCCTGAACAGGCAGTTAACCCACTGTTCCTAGGCTGTCATTGAAAATAAGAATTTGTTCTTAACTGACTTGCCTAGTAAAATAAAAGGTAGAATAAAAAAAATAAAAATGGAACCCTATTCCCTATATAGTGCACTACATTGAACATCAACTCAGAATAGACCAACAAAAACAAAAATATCCACAAAGTGTGGAAATGAAGATGTCAACAGTCTTTAGAACCTTGTTTGATGCTTCTACTGTGAAGGAGGGGGGAATGAGGGCTCTTCAAGTCAGGGTGCATTATTGGAACATTATTGAAGATTTATGATAAAAACATCCTAAAGATTAATTCTATACTTCGTTTGACATGTTTCTACGAACTGTAATATCACTTTTCGCCTGGACTCGTGAATTTGGATTGTGTACTAAACACGCAAACAAAAAGGAGGTATTTGGACATAAAATATGGACTTCATATAACAAATCAAACATTTATTGTGGAACTGGGATTCCTGGGGGTGCATTCTGATGAAGATTTAAGGTAAGTGAATATTTATAATACCATTTCTGACATCTGTTGACTCCACAACATGGCGGATATCTTTATGGCTTGTTTGGGCTCTGAGCCCTGTCAGATTATTGCATGGTTTGCTTTCGCAGTAAAGTTTTTTTTAAATGTGACACAGCGGTTTCATTCAGGGGAGGTTTATCTAAAGTTCCATGTATAATACTTGAATCTCTCAATGTTTATTATGAGTATTTCAAATCAAATCAAATTTTATTTGTCACATCCACATGGTTATTATGAGTATTTCTGTAAATTGATGTGGCTCTTGGTAAAATCAGATGTTTTGGAGGCCAAACATAATGCACCAATGTAAACAGATTTTTGGATATAAATATGAACTTCATCAAACAAAACATACATGTATTGTGTAAAATGAACTCCTATGAGTGCCATCTGATGAAGATCATCAAAGGTTAGTGATTAATTTGATCTCTATTTCTGCTTTTTGTGACTCCTCTCTTTGGCTGGAAAATGGCAGTCTTTCTGTGAATAGGTGTTGACCTAACATGATGTTGTGCTCTTGTCGTAAAGCCTTTTTGAAAATCAGACACTGGGGTGGGACTAACAAGTATATCTTTAAAATGGTGTAAAATACTTGTATGCTTGAGGAATTTTAATTATGAGATTTGTTTTTTTGAATTTGGCGCCCTGCAATTTCACTGGCTGTTGTCATATCGATCCCGTTAACCTCTAGGGTATGTGGGGCGTTAGCATCCCACCTGGCCAACATCCAGTGAGATTGCAGAGAGCCAAATTCAAATACAGAAATACTCCTCATAAAACTTTGGAAAACAAAACATATTCTACGTAGGTTTAAAGATCAACTTCTTTTAACTCCAACCACGGTGTCAGATTTAAAAAATGCTTTACGGCAAAAGAAGACCTTACGATTATTTGAGAACACAGCCCAGCATACAAATCATTACAAACAGTAACCAGCCAAGTAGAAGAGTTACAGAACTAAGAAATAGAGATAAAATTAATCACTTACCTTTGATGATCTTCATATGGTGGCACTCAGAAGACATTCATTTACTCAATAAATGTTCCTTTTGTTCGATAAAGTCCCTCTTTATATCCAAAAACCTCCGTTTTGTTTGCGTGTTTTCTTCAGAAACCCACAGGCGCAAATGCAGTCAATAGGCAGGCAAAAAATCCTAATTGTATCCGTAAAGTTCATAAAAACATGTCAAACGATGTTTATATTCAATCCTCAGGTTGTTTTAGCCTAAATGATCTATAATATTTCAACTGGACAATAACATCATCAAGATAAAAGGTAAACAAGAAATGCACATGCGCATGAAAAAGCTGACACAAGGGTCCACTCATTCAGACTGGTCTTACTGCTTCATTTATCAGAATACAAGCCTGAAACAAGTTCTAAACCCTGTTGACATCTAGTGGAAGGCATAGGAACTGCAAGTGGAGTCCTAAGTCAATGGATACTGTAATGGCATTGAATAGAAAACTTCAAAACCAAAAGAACAACTACTTCCTGAATGGATTTTTCTCAGGTTTTCACCTGGCAAATCAGTTCATTTATACACAGACAATTTTCACAGTTTTGGAAACTTTAGTGTTGTCTATCCAAATCTACCGGTTATATGCATATCATATCGTCTGGGCCTGAGTAGCAGGCCGTTTAATTTGGGCATGCTTTTAATTCTAAATTCCAAATGCTGCCCCCCAACCTAGAGAAGTTTACGGGATCCCAGCCAAAAGATTTAAGAAGCACTAAAACCCGTGCTGGCCCCAGGTCTAGTGGTAGACCTTACCATCTGATGCGCCATCGTCCTGTCCACTCTCGTCCGAGGTGTCTGACTCATTCCCTCCAACTTGCTTGGCTGCAACAGAAGGCTTCCTCTTGGTGTGAGAAGAGGAGGGTCTCTCAGTCTCTGTTGAGCTCCCAGCCTGAGGAATAAACAGTCATGACAGTCTATTAAAAAACATCCAAGAGGAAAAAGCATGAGAAAAGCCCCCCGAGTGATCGTAGTGTCCTGTTGTCTGCCACAGAAGCTACAGTCCGGCTGTTCACCAAATGGCACCCAATTCCCCATCTAGTGCACTACTGTTTTTGGTAAAACAATGTTTGTGTCCAGGTGGATACATTTGAAAAAGCAGGGGACATAAAGACCATCTGATGTTGACCTACCTCCTCCTCTTCGTCTGTAATCGGAAGCTGACCTACTTCCTCCTCCATCACTTGGTCTGTAGATTCAGCTGAGGCCTTACTCATTTTACCTGCCAACAACAAGAAATCCCATTATTAGGTCTGATATACATATTAGCTCCCAGTCAAATCATCAACCGGAGGACAATCCAGACAATTTTTTTCCAGCTCACCCTGGATTACTATGGCTGTCAA
This sequence comes from Oncorhynchus masou masou, assembly GCF_036934945.1. Classification (NCBI taxonomy): domain Eukaryota; kingdom Metazoa; phylum Chordata; class Actinopteri; order Salmoniformes; family Salmonidae; genus Oncorhynchus; species Oncorhynchus masou. The sequence continues at coordinate 93,304,381 of NC_088243.1, read as the reverse complement.
TGGGAATATAAAAGGAATACCTCCCAGATAGCAGTTCCTAGGGCTTCCACTAGATGTCAACAGTCATTTAAAAGAGTTTCAGGCTTGTTATTTTTTTTTTAAATGAGCTAGAATCTGTAGTTTTAGTAAGTGGCTCCCATTTTGGCTGTAATGTTTGTTGCAGTGAGAGTGCGTACTGCGTTAATTATCTCCGGGAAGGGTCTCCGGTATTCTCCAACTTAAATTTAATCGTTTATTTACATCATAGGGTACCTGAGGATTGATTAGTTGTTTGATATGTTTGGAAGAAGTTTATTGGTCATTTACGGGAGTCATTTGTATGCATTTTGAACGAGGGAAACCGGTGGATTACTGAGTCTGCTTGGTTGGAAAATGTATGTAATGCGTGTGCGAGGCGCCAGTCAACCAAGTCAGCTGTCCTCGGATATCGCCAGAAAGTTGAAACCTGACAAAGCGGCTGGATTAAGAAGTTATGCTTTTAAAATGATGGCACTTGTATTTTCATGAATGTTCAATATTATTGATTTCAATTTCAGTAATTTGAATATCGTGCTCTGCAATTTCACCGGATGTTGTCGAGGCGCTAGTGGCACGGCTATCCCAAAGAGGAAGGCACTTTTAAAAGAATAACCAGGCATCCTCTACTGACGGAATGAGGTCAATATCCTTCCAGAATACCCAGGCCAAGTCGTTTAGAAAGGCCTGCTCGCTGAATGGTTTTAGGGAGCGTTTGACAGTGACGAGGGGTGGTCGTTTGACCGCAGACCCATTACAGACACAGGAAATGAGGCAGTGATCGCTGAGATCCTGGTTGAAAACAGCAGAGGTGTATTTAGAGGGCAGGTTGGTCAGGATGACGTCTATGAGGGTGCTTGTGTTTAGAGATTTGGGGATTTGTACTTGGTAAGTTCATTGATAATTTGTGTGAGATTGAGGGCATCAAGCTAGGATTGTAGGATGGCCTGGGATTTAAGCATGTTAAACATGAATTAAATTAAACATGTCCCAGTTTAGGTCACCTGACAGCGCAAGTTCTGAGGACAGATGGAGGGCAATCAATTCACATATGTTGTCCAGGGCACAGCTGGGGGCAGAAGGTAGTCTATAGCAAGCAGCAACAGTGAGACTTGTTTTTGGAAATGTGGATTTTTACAAGTAGAAGCTCAAATTGTTTGGGCACAGACTTGGAGAGTAAGACAAAACTCTGCAGGCTAACTCCGTCCCCTTTGGCAGTGCTATCTTGTTGGAAAATGTTATAGTTAGGGATGGAAATTTCAGGGTTTTTGGTAGTCTTCCTAAACCAGGATTCAGACACAGCTAGGACATCCGGGTTGGCAGAGTGTGCTAGAGCAGTGAATAAAACAAACTTAGGGAGGAGGCTTCTGATGTTAACATGCATGAAACCAAGGCTTTTACGGTTACAGAAGTCAACAAATAAGAGCGCCTGAGGAATGGGAGTGGAGCCGGGGAATGGGAGTGGAGCCGGGGAATGGGAGTGGAGCTAGGGAATGGGAGTGGAGCTGGGGAATGGGAGTGGAGCTGGGGAATGGGAGTGGAGCCGGGGATTGGGAGTGGAGCTGGGGAATGGGAGTGGAGCTGGGGAATGGGAGTGGAGCTGGGGAATGGGAGTGGAGCCGGGGAATGGGAGTGGAGCTGGGGAATGGGAGTGGAGCTGGGGAATGGGAGTGGAGCCGGGGATTGGGAGTGGAGCTGGGGAATGGGAGTGGAGCCGGGGATTGGGAGTGGAGCTGGGGAATGGGAGTGGAGCTAGGGATTGGGAGTGGAGCTGGGGATTGGGAGTGGAGCTGGGGAATGGGAGTGGAGATGTGGAATGGGAGTGGAGCTGGGGAATGGATTAAGAGGAAGGAACAGGAGGAGGAGTAGGATAAGGCTAAAAGAACTGGATGTCTAGTGCGTTCGGAACAGAGAGTAAAAGGAGCAGGATTTTGGTCGTGGAAGAATAGATTCAAGGCATAATGTACAGACAAAAGGTATGGTAGGATGTGAATACAGTGGCGGTAAACCTAGGCATTGAGTGACGATGCGAGAGGTTGTGTCTCCAGGAGTCAAATGTAGTGTGAAGGGAAAAGGGTGCCATTTGGGATGCAATTCTAGATAAAACCCTGACTGTTAGAACTAAACTCACGAACAGCCAGGCTAGAATATAAATTAACTGTATTCAGTAGGGTACTCCCCAATAAGGAGACTGGCAACATTACTCAGCAGTGACACAGCCCATCAGTTTGAGTGGAACTTAACAGTACATTTGGACAAGGGACCTAAATTAGCCGGATTAGGTAGGCCAACGGTTTAACAAAAATGGGGCTTCCAACTGTTTTTATTTTTAAAGTAAACCTGGGAAACTAGTAACCCTGGACACTAGCTAGAAACTTAAAATCAAATTGTATTTGTCAAATGCGTCATAAAAAGGTGTAGACAAACAATGAAATGCTAACTTACAAGGCAATGCAAGTAGTCTGGGGAGCTATTTGATTAGATGTTCAGCAGTCTTATGGCTTGGGGGTAGAAGCTGTTTAGAATCCTCTTGGACCTGGACTTGGCATTCCAGGGCCGCTTGCCGCGCGGTAGCAGAGAGAACAGTATATGACTAGGGTGGCTGGAGTCTTTGACAATTTGTAGGGCCTTCCTCTGACACCGCCTGGTCGTGATGTACTGGGCCGTTGGTACTACCCTCTGTAGTGCCTTGGACCCAGTGATGTACTGGGCCGTTGGTACTACCCTCTGTAGTGCCATGGACCCAGTGATGTACTGGGCCGTTGGTACTACCCTCTGTAGTGCTCTGCGGTTGGAAGCCGAGCAGTGGCCATACCAGGCAGTGATGCAACCATGTACTGTTATTTCTGTTGTTTTAGGTGACCCGCCTGTTGTTTTAGGTGACCCGCCTGTTGTTTTAGGTGACCCGCCTGTTGTTTTAGGTGACCCGCCTGTTGTTTTAGGTGACCCGCCTGTTGTTTTAGGTGACCCGCCTGTTGTTTTAGGTGACCCGCCTGTTGTTTTAGGTGACCCGCCTGTTGTTTTAGGTGACCCGCCTGTTGTTTTAGGTGACCCGCCTGTTGTTTTAGGTGACCTAACAGCCTTAATGTGTTTGGACCCCAGGAAGAGCAGTTAATGGGGATCCCTAATAAACACAAATATCAATCCCAAAAGGTTTGACTTCATTAAACTGGCAGTAGTTGTGATTATTAGGCCGTAGGAACACCCTTTCCGGTCAAAACCTTGGGGGCTTCTCCGACTATCCCCTGGTTGGTAGCAGTGTGGTATATAGTGAGGAGACTAACCTGTCTTTCTCCGTGAGAGGTCCACTCGGAGCTTCATGGCTCCTCTGCTCTTGTCCTCCTTGTTGTCAGTCCCAGCAGGAGGCCGCACAACCAACATCCCTGAAGGAGAGGACAGGAAATTACGGTGTCAGCATGCTTTAGTTCGGCTGGAGAAGAGTAATCTGGTCTAGGGGAACCTAACAAGGGAGCTCCATACTCCCAGAAAAAACCTTCCTTGGAACAACAGAAAAGGCTGCAGAGCTGTTTGTCCATTTTGTGATGCCGTAGCCAGTATACACTTCCTCAAAATAGTCAGAATGAATCTAAGACAACAAGAAACATGTAACTGACGTTTTTGCCAGAGATCTTGACCACACACTTTTCCATCAGATATGGTGCAGTATTTTCAGAAGAAAAGACTGTACATGAAAACGAGTCGCCTCTTGTTGAATGACAAAGACTTTACTGAAGAATTCCTACTGTTGACAGATCAATGGGCATAGACTTAGACCTTACTAAATGTCCTCAATATACAGTGCAAGTCCGGTTGGCATTCAGGACTCTTCACTCAGTACTTTGTTGAAGCACCTTCAGCAGCGATTACAGCCTCCAGTTTTATTGGGATGACTCTACAAGCTTGGCACACCTGTATTTGTGGAGTTTCTCCCATTCTTCTCTGTAGATCCTCTCAAGCTGTCAGGTTGGATGGGGAGCGTCGCTGCACAGCTATTCTCAGGTCTCTCCAGAGATTGGGCTCAAGTTTGGGCTCTGACTGGGCCACTCAAGGACATTCAGAGACTTGTCCTGAAGCCACTCCTGCGTAGCCTTGGCTGTGTGGTTAGGGTCGTTGTCCTGTTGAAAGGTCAACCTTCGCCCCCACTCGGAGGTCCTGAGCGCTCTGGAGCAGATTTTTATTAACGATCTCTCTGTACCTTGCTCTGTTCATCTTTCACTCGATCCTGACTAGTTTTCCAGTCCCTGAGCATGATGCTGCCACCAACATGCTTCACCATAGGAATGAGGTCAGGTTTCCTCCAGACATGAAGATTGAACTCTGACCTGAATGCCAATCTTGGTTTCATTCGACCAAAGATTCTTGTTTCTCATGGTCTGAGTCCTTTAGGTGCCTTTTGGCAAACTCCAAGCGGGCTGTCATGCGCCTTTTACTGAGGAGTGGCTTCCGTCTGGCCATTCTACCATAAAGGCCTAATTGGTGAAGTGCTGCAGAGATGGTTGTCCTTCTGGAAGGTTCTCTCATCTCCACAGAGGAACACTCTGGAACTCGGAGCTCTACGGACAATTTATTTGACCTCATGGACCTCATGGTTTTTGCTCTGAAATACACTGTCAACTGTGTGACCTTATATAGACAGGCGTGTGCCTTTCCAAATCACGTCCAATCAGTTGAATTTACCACAGGTGGACTCCAATCAAGTTGTAGAAACATCTCAAGGATGATCAATGGAAACAGGATGCACCTGAGCTCAATTTTGAGTCTCATAGCAAAGGGTCTGAATACAGAGATAGATAAGATGTTTGGTTTTTTTTAAGACATTTGAAAACAAATCTAAATAAACGTTTTTGTTTTGTCATTGTGGGGTAGTGTGATGTCATTGTGGGGTCGTGTGTGTAGATTGATGAGGGGGAAAACCAGATCCCTATATAGTCCACTACTTTAGACCAGAGCCCTATGGAACCCTATTCCCTATATAGTGCACTACTTAACCTTGAACATCAACTCAGAATAGACCAGCAAACACATAAGTCCTGTGTGGCTCAGTCAGAGCATGGCGCTTGCAATGCCAAGCGTATCCACCCAATGTAAAAGTGTGGCCCCAGCCGATTGTAAGTCGCTTTGGACAAAAGCGTCTGCTAAATGGGATATATTATTATTATATTATATTATAATTATCCACAAAGTGTAGAAATGCCACAATGATATTAAGAAGCACTAAAACCCGTGCTGGCCCCAGGTCTAGTGGTAGACCTTACCATCTGAGGCACCATCGTCCTGTCCACTCTCGTCCGAGGTGTCTGACTCATTCCCTCCAACTTGCTTGGCTGCAACAGAAGGCTTCCTCTTGGTGTGAGAAGAGGAGGGTCTCTCAGTCTCTGTTGAGCTCCCAGCCTGAGGAATAAACAGTCATGACAGTCTATTAAAAAACATCCAAGAGGAAAAAGCACGAGAAAAGCCCCCCGAGTGATCGTAGTGTCCTGTTGTCTGCCACAGAAGCTACAGTCCGGCTGTTCACCAAATGGCACCCAATTCCCCATCTAGTGCACTACTGTTTTTGGTAAAACAATATTTGTGTCCAGGTGGATACATTTGAAAAAGTAAGCAGGGGACATAAAGACCATCTGATGTTGACCTACCTCCTCCTCTTCCTCCTCCTCTTCGTCTGTAATCGGAAGCTGACCTACTTCCTCCTCCATCACTTGGTCTGTAGATTCAGCTGAGGCCTTACTCATTTTACCTGCCAACAACAAGAAATTATTAGGTCTGAAAATATACATATTAGCTCCCAGTCATTTATTGGGTAAATCACCGACGTTCCGGCATCACTGTGCCTTCTTCAGGGTGATGTCATGAATACTTGAACCAGGTTGTCGACAAACAGTCCAATTAGTGCAACCAATGACAATAGTGAGGGGTGTGTCATAATGATTAAGTTAATTAGAATTAATTGAAAAATAAGTTTATGGCATATTAAATATGAAGACTACTGTTGTCATATGGAAACATTTAATAAGTGTACATAATATTAGCATCAACATACATTGTTTCATTGAATTTCACTTTTTCCTATTTCATTACATCCTTTGGTTAAACCATAAGAAGCACCATCAACAGGGGAAACATATTTGCTGTACGCTGATAAACAGTAGAAAGAATATCCATTTATTTGTTCATAAGAAGGGCCTGAGATCAAAGTCAATATTCAGACCACTAGGGGTCAATGTTTTTAGGATATCCAGTACAGACTCCCTTTGTCGTTGTAGGATCTCGATGTCACCTCCTCCACTTGGTGGAGCAACATGCTCCATGCCGGAGTGTTTGGGGGAGGTGATAGGATGGTTCGCTTCAACGAAGTGGGCTGCTATTGGATAGTCAATGTTCTTACACCTGATTGAGCTGCGGTGTTCAGCGATGCGTTGTTTTAGTTGTCTTTTCGTTTGTCCTGCGTAGGCTTTTCCACATGAACAGGTGATGAGATAGAGTTATCACAAAGACCAAGGTAGTAATCTAACAGGGACTATTCGACATATATGTGGGCATCAGAAGGCTGTTTAATAGTGCTATAGAAGGCTGTTTAATAGTGCTATAGAAGGCTGTTTAAATAGTGCTATAGAAGGCTGTTTAAATAGTGCTATAGAAGGCTGTTTAAATAGTGCTATAGAAGGCTGTTTAAATAGTGCTATAGAAGGCTGTTTAAATAGTGCTATAGAAGGCTGTTTAAATAGTGCTATAGAAGGCTGTTTAATACTGCTATAGAAGGCTGTTTAATACTGCTATAGAAGGCTGCTATAGAAGGCTGTTTTTATAGTGCTATAGAAGGCTGTTTAATAGTGCTGTTTTTTATAGTGCTATAGAAGGCTGTTTAATAGTGCTATAGAAGGCTGTTTTTATAGTGCTATAGAAGGCTGTTTTTATAGTGCTATAGAAGGCTGTTTTTATAGTGCTATAGAAGGCTGTTTTTATAGTGCTATAGAAGGATGTTTTTATAGTGCTATAGAAGGATGTTTTTATAGTGCTGAAGGATGTTTTTATAGTGCTATAGAAGGATGTTTTTATAGTGCTATAGAAGGATGTTTTTATAGTGCTATAGAAGGATGTTTTTATAGTGCTATTGCACTGAAGGATGTTTTTATAGTGCGCATGAACCACATTTGTAGTTCCCATTTGGAATGGGTGTCTAGAATAGAGGTCGACCGATTATGATTGTTCAATGCCGATACCGATTATTGAAGGACCAGAGAAGCAGATACCGATTAAATCGGCCGATTTAAAAATATATATATTTGTAATGACAATTAAAACAATACTGAATGAACACTTATTTAAACTTAATATAATACATCAATAAAATCAATTTAGCCTTAAGTAAATATTGAAACATGTTCAATTTGGTTTAAATAATGCAAAAACAGTGTTGGAGAAGAAAGTAAAAGGGCTGCATTCGCGTAACAGGCAGTCTCCTTGTGGAGTGCACAAGGACTAGTTAACTGTAAGGGATGCAAGATTGGATCCCCCGAGCTGACAGGGTGAAAATCAGTCGTTCTGCCCCTGAACAAGTCAGTTAACCCACGGTTCCCAGGCCGTTATTGAAAATAAGAATGCGGTCTTAACTGACTTGCCTCGTTAAATAAAAGGTATAAAAAAAAAAGGCGCCCAAAAAAACAATTTCCGATTGTTATGAAAACTTGAAATCGGCCCCAATTAACAGCCTGATCTGTTTCTAAGACATTATTGTTTCATTCACGCCATACAGGACGGCGTCACATTGTATAGGACGACATCATGCAAGAACATTACTGATCAACATGAGGAGTCTGTTTCATTCCGAAAATCTGTTCCAAATGCCACCCTATTCTGCATGGGCCCTAGTCAAATGTAGTGCACTAGAAAGGGAATAGGGTTTCAGATGCAAATCTAGATAAACTCTGCAAAAAAAAACAAAAAAAAAACGCCCTCTCGCTGTCAACTGTGTTTATTTTCAGCAAACTTAACATGTGTAAATATTTGTATGAACATAACAAGATTCAACAACTGAGACAAACTGAACAAGTTCCACAGACATGTGACTGACAGAAATGGAATAATGTGTCCCTGAACAAAGGGGGGTCAAAATCAAAAGTAACAGTCAATGCAGCTGGTGGCCACACCAGATACAATGTACTGCAGTGCATCTCCTCATTTACTGCACCAGATTTGCCAGTTCTTGCTGTGAGATGTTACCCCAGTCTTCCACCAAGGCACCTGCAAATTCCCTGACATTTCTGTGTGTGGGGGGAGGCCCTCACCCTCACCCTCCAATCCAACAGGTCCCAGACGTGCTCAATGGGATTGAGATCCGGGATCTTCTCTGGCCATGGCAGAACACTGACATTCCTGTCTTGCAGGAAATCACAGAACGAGCAGTATGGCTGGTGGCATTGTCATGCTGGAGGGTCATGTCAGGATGAGCCTGCAGGAAGGGTACCACATGAGGGAGGAGGATGTCTTCCCTGTAACGCACAGCATTGAGATTGCCTGCAATGACAATCTCAGTCTGATGATGCTGTGACACACCGCACCAAACCACGATGCACCCTCCACCTCCAAATCGATCCGGCTCCAGAGTACAGGCCTCGGTGTAACGCTCATTCCTTCGACAATAAATGCGAAGCCGACTATCACCCCCGGTGAGACAAAACCGTGACTAATCAGAAAAGAGCAATTTTCACCAGTCCGGTCTTGTCCAGCAACGATGGGTTTGTGCCCATAGGCGATGTTGTTGCCGGTGATGTCTGGTGAGGACCTGCCTTAGTGGCCCAGTCAGAGCCCGGGCTTGAACCTGATCTAACATCTTTGGAGACCTGAAAATAGCTGTGCAGCGACGCTCCCCATCCATCCTGACAGAGCTTGAGAGGAACTACAGAGAAGAATGGGAGAAACTCCACAAATACAGATAAGCAAAGCTTGTAGCGTCATACCCAAGAAGACGCGAGGCTGTAATCGCTGCCAAAGGTGCTTCAACAAAGTTCAGAGTACAGGGTCTGAATACTTATGTAAATGTGATCAATTTTTTTATACATTTGCTAACTTCTATAAAAAAAAACTGTTTTTCCTTTGTCATTATGGGGTATTGTGATGTCATTATGGGGTATTGTGATGTCATTATGGGGTATTGTGTGTAGATTGAGGAGGAAAAAACAAGTGAATCCATTTTAGAATAAGGCTGTAATGGAACAATGTGGAAAAAAATGGAGGGGTCTGAATGCCTTCTGAAATCTCTGCATGTACAAATAACTAGGAATAAAGTGACATTAGTACAAAAAGGGTCAATGCAGATAGTCTGGGTAGCTATTTGTTTAACTATTTAGCAGTCTTATGGCTTTGGGGGGGTTGAAGCTGTTCAGGTTCCAGACTTGGTGCATCGCTAACGGTTTGCCGTGCGGTAGCAGAGAGGACAGTCTATTACTAGGGTGGCTGGAGTCTGGCCCTTTTCTAGGGCCTTCCTCTGACACTGCCTGGTATACAGGTCTTAGATGGCAGGGAGCACAGCCCCAAACAGTTTCCATACCAAGCAGTGATGCAGCCAGTCAAGATGGTGCAGCTGTATAACTTTGAGGATCTGAGGGCCCATGCCAAATCCTTTCGGCCTCCCGCGGAGGGAAGAGGCTAGTTACATGGTTAGCTAGCAACCAAACATTACGGTCCGTTTTTTTTTGCTATTCATATTGTAAATAACCTAACACACGTTAGCTTGCTAGATCGCTACTTAACTTAGTAAAATTCATTTTCAACAGCTCGTTGTAAAGAAGAGAAAAAAAAGACTAGAGCGCTAGCTCTAGTTAGCATTTAGCTAACTCGGATAATTCATTGCCATTTTGCGTCGTTATAGGCGTGAAGCGGTTCTGTTGCTCATCTCTCTAATGTATCGGTTTCCTTTCTGCCGTGTGCGCTTCCAGGGAGGCTATCCGGCATGTACAGAGTACATGAAGGCCAACTGGGAGAGAAACGGTCTACAAAAACCCGGGCCTCATCCCATCAAAGGCTAACTAACTAGAAAACGGGTTAGTGCACATGCAAGATGGCTAAATAGCTAAGTCAACCAGACAAAGTTATGGGATCAAACAAAATAGACATCACTGCAGCACGTCAAGATTTCAGACAATATGTTCCCCGGGCGACCCTGCAATCCCAGTGCAGGCATGGTCCAGTGCATTCAGAGGCATGCACCGAAATGCATGCATCCGTTTATCCCCCTCCCCCCTAGAATGAAATGTAACATCTCACATTAGTTAGCATGCTAGTTAGCAAGTAAACTGCGACTAGCTGATGCATTTCAAGACAACACAGGTGGAATTGTACGCGCACAATTGTTTTGTGATGCAACATTTACCATTTTGAAAATACTCACTAATAGTGTATAGCTTATAAAATACCACAGAGTTTTTCATACTATAAGCTAACTACATTGCTGCGTTGGAGAAAACGTACCGGCTCCGCTGCGTAACACCGTTACATAGCTAGACAGCTAACTAGCCTAGCACAGTGTTTCAATGCAAAGCCGCCAACATTAGGAACTGCTTTTTAGGAAAAAAAGGCGAATATTACGCATACCTTCTGTACTCTGTAGTCATTTCTTGAATGACTGAGACACGTGTAGTTCTTGGCACGTCGTCCCGGAGATAAAACACTGTTAATTTTAGAGAGAAGAAAAATATATATCGACTATTGATGCAACCCTGTTCACTGGAGACAAAGCAAAGTCGCCATCATACCGGATGGCTGGAGACGCGCTAAAATGGCGCATCTAGCGCAAATCGTATCTGCTATCCTATTGGTTGATGAGTCAGGAAATTCTGGCTTTCCGATTGGCCAAAACCTTTTGAGCGTTCCCATAGGCTTAGAATATAGTGCGTACAGAAATCTCTTAATATCTACTGGCGATTTTTTTGTGTGTGTCCCACCTCTTTGATCTGGTTTTATTTGTTATTCATTCATGAATAATACACACAGAGGCAGGCACCACACTGTACACATTCTACAATGGAAATGCCACATGCATACCGGTACACACTATGTTGCTCTGATATTCTGAGCCTCCCGTAGATGCAGGCTGCATTCTGGTCTCAGTCTTGAATTCTACACTATATTGTACTAGATTCTAAACTATATGTACTAGATTCTAAACTATATGTACTAGATTCTAAACTATATGTACTAGATTCTAAACTATATGTACTAGATTCTAAACTATATTGTACTAGATTCTAAACTATATTGTACTAGATTCTAAACTATATGTACTAGATTCTAAACTATATTGTACTAGATTCTAAACTATATTGCTTTCTGAACTATATTGTACTAGATTCTAAACTATATTGTACTAGATTCTAAACTATATTGCTTTCTAAACTATATTGTACTAGATTCTAAACTATATTGTACTAGATTCTAAACTATATTGCTTTCTAAACTATATTGTACTAGATTCTAAACTATATGTACTAGATTCTAAACTATTTACTAGATTCTAAACTATATTGTACTAGATTCTAAACTATATGTACTAGATTCTAAACTATATGTACTAGATTCTAAACTCCATTGTACTAGATTCTAAACTATATGTACTAGATTAAACTATATTGTACTAGATTCTAAACTAAACTATATGTACTAGATTCTAAACTAATGTACTCTAAACTATATGTACTAGATTCTAAACTCCATTCTAAACTATATTGTACTAGATTCTAAACTCTAGATTCTAACTATATTACTAGATTCTAAACTATATGTACTAGATTGAATTCTAAACAATATTGTAAATTCTAAACTATATTGTACTAGATTCTAAACTTATGTCTAGATTCTAAACTATATGTACTAGATTCTAAACTATTGACTCTAGTCTAAACTATATGTACTAGATTCTAAACTATATGTACTAGATTCTAAACTATATGTACTAGATTCTAAACTATATTGTACTAGATTCTAAACTATATCTAAACTATATGTACTAGATTCTAAACTATATTGTACTCACTAGATTCTAAACTATATGTACTAGATTCTAAACTATATGCCTGTCCCTATATGGGATTCTAAACTATATGTACTTCCCCAACTAGAGCCTGATTCTAAACTATATACTAGATTCTAAACCTAGATTCTAAACTATATGTACTCTAAACTATATGTACTAGATTCTAAACTATATGTACTAGATTCTAAACTCAGAGCCTGTCCCCTATAGGTACTAGATTCTAAACTATATGCCTAGATTCTAAACTATATGTACTACTAGATTCTAAACTATATCCCCACTCTATAGCCTGTCCCCTATATGTACTAGATTCTAAACTATATGTACTAGATTCTAAACTATAGATTCTAAACTATATGTACTAGATTCTAAACCACTAAACTAGAGCCTGTCCCCTATAGGTACTAGCCTAAACGTACTTCCCCAACTAGAGCCTGTCCCTATATGTCATTCTAAACTATATTGTACTAGATTCTAAACTATATTGTAGGCCTAAACGTAGATTCTTAGATTCCCCTAGATTCTAAACTCAGAGCCTGTCCCTATAGGTACTAGATTCCTATATTGTACTAGATTCTTCCCCACTCAGAGCCTGTCCCCTCAGGTCTTATATTGTACTAGATTCTAAACTACTCTAGAGCCTGTCCCCTATATATGGGTAGGCCTAAACTATATTCCCACTCTAGAGCCTGTCCCCTATATGTACTAGATTCTAAATATATCCCTAAACTATATGTACTCAGAGCCTAGATCCCCTATATGTACTAGATTCTAAACTATATGTAGGATTCTAAACTATATGTACTAGATTCTAAACTATACTACAGATTCGAGCCTGTCCCCTCAGGTAGGCCTAAACTATATGTCTTTCCCCACTCAGAGCCTATATGTCCCCTAAACAGGTAGGATTCCTATATGTACTAGATTCCCCACTAAACTATATGAGCCTGTCCTAAACGGTAGATTCCTACTAGATTCCCCACTCATATGACTAGATTCCTGTCCCCTAAACAGGTACTAGATTCCTAAACTATATTGTACTTTCCCTAGATTCTAAACTATATGTACTAGATTCCTGTCCCAATATTGTACAGATTCTAAACTATATGTACTAGCCTACGATTCTTATATGTACCCTATATGTACTAGATTCTAAACTATATTGTACTAGATTCTAAACTATATGTACTAGATTCTAAACTATATGTACTAGATTCTAAACTATATGTACTAGATTCTAAACTATATGTACTAGATTCCTATATTGTACTAGATTCTCTAGGTACTAGATTCTAAACTATATGTACTAGATTCTAAACTATATTGTACTAGATTCTAAACTCTATTGTACTAGATTCTAAACTATATGTCTATATGTACCTAAACCTACTCAGGGCCTGTCCCCTAAACTATATGTACTAGATTCTAAACTATATTGTCTTCCCCATTGTACTAGATTCCTGTCCCCTAGATTCTAAACTATATGTACTAGATTCTAAACTATATTGTCTTCCCCTAAACTATATTGTACTAGATTCTAAACTAGAGCCTGTTCCCTAGATTCTCTATATGGTTCTAAACTATATGTACTAGATTCTAAACTATATTGTACTAGATTCTAAACTATATGTACTAGTCTAAACTATCCTAAACTATATTGTACTGACTAAACAGATTGCCTGTCCCCTATATTGTACTGGCCTAAACTATATTGTACTAGATTCCCCACTCAGAGCCTGTCCCTATATTGTACTAGTATTCTAAACTATATTGTACTTCCCCACTCATATTGCCTGTCCCCTCAGGTAGGCCTCTAAACGTACTTCCCTACTAAACAGAGCCTATCCCTATATGTACAGGTAGGATTCTAAACTATATGTACTAGATTCCCCACTAAACTAGATGCCTGTCCCCTAAACTAGGTAGATTCTAAACTATATGTACGATTCTTCCCTACTCTAGATGCCTAGATCCCTATATGTACAAACTATATGTAGGATTCTAAACTATATGTCTTCCCCAAACTCAGAGCCTATCCAAACTATATGTACTAGATTCTAAACTATAGGTAGATTCTAAACTATATGTACTAGATTCCTATATGTACTAGATTCTAAACTATATGTACTAGAAACTTATGTACTAGATTCTAAACTATATGTACTAGATTCTAAACTATATGTACTAGATTCTAAACTATATGTACTAGATTCTAAACTATATGTACTAGATTCTAAACTATATGTACTAGATTCCTAAACTATATGTACTAGATTCCTATATAGATTCTAAACTATATGTACTAGATTCTAAACTATATGTACTAGATTCTAAACTATATTGTACTAGATTCTAAACTATATGTACTTATGTACTAGATTCTAAACTTATTCTCTATTTTGGTTAGGATTCCAGGTGTGACTAAACTATATGTACATTCTATGTTCATTTTCTATGTTTTGTATTTCTTTGTTGTTTGGCTATATGTGTGGTTCTCAATCAGAGGCAGCTGTCTAGATTCTAAACGTTGTCTCTGATTGAGAGATTCTAAACTATATTGTACTAGATTTTTTCCCCAAACATGGGTTTTGTATATGTAGTTGATTTCTGTTTAAACTGTTTTTCACCTTTCAGGACTGTTTTGGTTATTACCGTTGTTAAACTTTTTGTCTTTAGTGTTCAGTGTCAATAAACAAACATGAACACGTACTAGATTCTAAACTTTGGTCCTCACCTTCTTCCACTATACAGATTCTAAACAGAACTAGATTCTAAACCTATATGTACAGATTCTAAACAATGGACCAAGCAGCGTGGAGAAAACTATATGACTCCTGGACAGGTGAGCAGCGCTATCTGGAGTATGAGACAACCTGGGAGGAGATAGAGGGGTGGTCTAAACTATATGTACTAGATTCGCCCCAGGGAGAGTGCTAAACTATATGAGCCCGCCTGGGAGTCTCTGGAACAGTGTGAGGAGGGATACCGGCGAAAACTGGATGTTTAGCAAACACGAACACGGTACTGGCAAACTAAGCCCGAGAGGCAGCCCCAAAATATTTGTGGGGATTCTAAACTATATGTGGCACTAAACGGGAAAACTATATTGTGTTCTAAACTATATGGATTCTAAACTATATGAATCCCTGTGCTTAAACCGTGGCGAGCATGGGATTGGTCAGGCCCCTAAACTATATTGTACTAGATTCTAAACTGGGGTGATGCGCACTGTGTCTTGCAGAGTCTTCACAGGATTCCGGTGTGTACGGTGCCAGTTGTCCCTATATGTACATTTAAACGGGTGGGAGCTGGCATCCAGCCAGATTCTAAACTATATGTACTAGATTCTAAACTATATGGGTACTAGATTCCTATATGCTCTGCGCTCGTAGACCGCCAGTGCGCCTCCTATATTGTACGATTCTAAACTATATTGCCCATATTGCGTGTCCGGCGATTCTAAACCAAACTATATTGTACTAGTCTCCCGCCCTGTCCTAAACTATATTGCTTTCTGAACTATATTGCTAGATTCCATATTGTAGTCTCCCTCCTATTGTCCGGTGCTTGTTGTTTTTGTAGTTAGTGTCAATAAACAAACATGACCAAACGTACTAGATTCTAAACTGTGCTTTTGTCATCACCTTCTTCAAAGTGCAACGATGACAGTCAAACGCCCACACTCAGAGCCCGGCCTGTCCCCTCGGGTAGGCCTCTTCCCCACTGTCCCCTCAGAGCCTGGCCTGTCCCCTCAGGTCTTCCCCACTCAGAGCCTGTCCCCTCAGGTAGGCCTACGTCTTCCCCACTCAGAGCCTGTCCCCTCAGGTAGGCCTACATCTTCCCCACTCAGAGCCTGTCCCCTCAGGTAAGCCTCCCCCACTCAGGCCTGTCCCTCGGGTAGGCCTACGTATTCCCCACTCAGAGCCTGTCCCCTCAGGTAGGCCCTACGTCTTCCCCACTCAGAGCCTGTCCCCTCAGGTAGGCCTACATATTCCCCACTCAGAGCCTGTCCCCTCAGGTAGCCTGCCCCTCACGTCTTCCCCACTCAGAGCCTGTCCCCTCAGGTAGGCCTCTTTCCCCACTCAGAGCCTGCCTGTCCCCTCAGGTAGGCCTACTCCAGAGCCTGTCTTCCCCACTCAGAGCCTGTCCCCTCAGGTAGGCCTACGTCTTCCCCACACTCAGAGCCTGTCCCCTCAGGTAGGCCTACGTCTTCCCCACTCAGAGCCTGTCCCCTCAGGTAGGCCTACGTCTTCCCCACTCAGAGCCTGTCCCCTCAGGTCCTTCCCCACTCAGAGCCTGTCCCCTCAGGTAGACCTACGTCTTCCCCACTCAGAGCCTGTCCCCTCGGGTAGGCCTACAAAAAGTATGTTATAAACCAGGACACACTATTCTGAGGGATGCCTGGAAGAGCCTGAAAACCCTCTCTGGACTCAGTCACCACTAGCCTGCCTAATCCCAGGACCCTGTTACCAGCCAGCTACCACCCGGTACTCAACCCTGCACCTCAGAGACTCAGGATGCTTTGCCCTATGTATATAGTCTAATCAAATTGTATTAGTCACATGTGCTGAATACAACAGGTGTAGACCTTACAGTGAAATGCTTACTTAAGAGCCCCTAACCAACAATGCAGGTTAAAAAATATGCATAACAATCAGAAATAAAAGTAACAAGTAATTAAAGAGCAGCAGTAAAATAACAATAGCGAGACTATATAAAGAGGGTACAGGTACAGAGTCAATGTGGAGGCTATATACAGAGTCAATGTGGAGGCTATATACAGAGGGTACCGGTACAGAGTCAATGTGCGGGGGCACCTGTTGAGGTAATATGTACATGTAGGTAGAGATATTAAAGTGACTATGCATAGATGATAACAACAGAGAGTAGCAGTGGTGTAAAAGAGGGGAGAGGAGGTGCAATGCAAATAGTTTGGGCGCTCCGGTACCGCTTGCCGTGCGGTAGCAGAGAGAACAGTCTTTGACTGGGGTGGCTGGAGTCTGACAATTCTATGGGTCTTTCTCTGACACCGCCTGGTATAGAGGTCCTGGATGGCAGGAAGCTTGTCCCCAGTGATGTACTGGGCCGTAGGCACAACCCTCTGAAGTGCCTTGTGGTCAGAGGCCGAGCAGTTTCCATACCAGGCAGTGATGCAACCAGTCAGGATGCTCCGGATGGTGCAGCTGTAGATCCTTTTGAGGATCTGGGGACCCATGCCAAATCTTTTTGAGGGGGAATAGGTTTTGTTGTGCCCTCTTCACGACTGTCTTGGTGTGTTTGGACCATGTTAGTTTGTTGGTGATGTGGACACCAAGGAACTTGAAGCTCTCAACCAGCTCCACAACAGCCCGTCGATGAGAATGGGGGAGTGCTCAGTCATCTTTTTCCTGTAGTCCACAATCATATCCTTTGTCTTGATTACGTTGAGGTAGTGGTTGTTGTCCTGGCACCACACAGCCAGGTCTCTGACCTCCTCCATAAAGGCTGTCTATTCGTTGTTGGTGATCAGGCCTACCACTGTTGTGTCATCGGCAAACTTAATGATGGTGTTGGAGTCGTGCCTGGCCATGCAGTCATGAGTGAACAGGGAGTATAGGAGAGAACTGAGCATGCACCCCTGAGGGGCCCCTGTGTTGAGGATCAGTGTGGTTGATGTGTTGTACCTACCCTTACCACCTGGGGGCGACCCGTCAGGAAGTCCAGGATCCAGTTGCAGAGTGAGGTGTTAAGTCCCAGCTTATTGATGAGCTTTGAGGGTACTATGGTGTTGAACGCTGAGCTGTCGTCAATGAACAGCATTCTCACGTAGGTGTTCCTTTTGTCTAGGTGTGAAAGGGCAGTGTGGAATGCAAAAGAGATTGCATCATCTGTGGATCTGTTGGGGCGGTATGCAAATTGGAGTGGGTCTAGGGTTTCTGGGATAATGGTGTTGATGTGAACCATGACCATGCTTTCAAAGCACTTCATGGCTACAGATGTGAATGCTACGGGTCAGTAGTCAATTAGGCAGGTTACCTTAGTGTTCTTGGGCACAGGCATGGCACTATGCTGGTCTGCTTTAAACATGTTGGTATTACAGACTCAGACAGGGAGAGGTTGAAAATATCAGTGAAGGCACTTGCTAGTTGGTCAGCACATGCTCACAGTACACATCCTGGTAATTTGTCTGGCCCTGCGGCCTTGTGAATGTTGACCTGTTTAAAGGTCTTACTCACATCAGCTGCGGAAAGCTTGATCACACTGTCTCCGGGACAGCTGGTGCCCTCATGCATGCTTCAGTGTTATTTGCCTCGATGCGAGCATAGAAGTGGTTTAGCTTGTCTGGTAGGCTCTTGTCACTGGGCAGCTCTCGGCTCTGATTCCTTTTTGTAGACTGTAATGGTTTGACGAGCGTCAGAGCCGGTGTAGTATGATTCGATCTTAGCCCTGTGTTGGTGTACTGAAGCTTTGCCTGTTTGATGGTTTGTCGGAGGTCATGGCGGGATTTCTTATAAGCTTCTGGGTTAGTGTCCCGCTCCTTGAAAGCGGCAGCTCTAGCCTTTAGCTCAGTGCGGATGTTGCCTGTAATCCATGGCTTCGGGTTGGGGTACGTACGTATGGTTACTGTGGGGACGACGTCATCGATGCACTTATTGATAAAGCCAGTGACTGATGTGGTGAATTCCTCAATGTCATCGGAGGAATCCCGGAACATGTTCCAGTCTGTGCTCGCAAAGCAGTCCTGTAGTTTAGCATCTGCTTCACCTGGCCACTTTTTTATTGATCACTGGTGAATCCTGTTTTAATTTTTAATTGTAAGCAGGAATCAAGAGGAATTATGGTCCACCGCCCCTTGTCTTACCTTGTCTTACCTTGTCTTACCTTGTCTTACCAGACGCCGCTGTTCTATCCTGTCTTACCTCGTCTTACCAGACGCCGCTGTTCTATCCTGTCTTACCTCGTCTTACCAGACGCCGCTGTTCTATCCTGTCTTACCTCGTCTTACCAGACACCGCTGTTCTATCCTGTCGTACCTCGTCTTACCAGACGCCGCTGTTCTATCCTGTCTTACCTCGTCTTACCAGACGCCGCTGTTCTGTCTTATCCTGTCTTACCTCGTCTTACCAGACACCGCTGTTCTATCCTGTCTTACCTCGTCTTACCAGACGCCGCTGTTCTATCCTGTCTTACCTCGTCTTACCAGACGCCGCTGTTCTATCCTGTCTTACCTCGTCTTACCAGACGCCGCTGTTCTATCCTGTCTTACCTCGTCTTACCAGATGCCCCTGTTCTATCCTGTCTTACCTCGTCTTACCAGACACCGCTGTTCTATCCTGTCTTACCTCGTCTTACCAGATGCCCCTGTTCTATCCTGTCTTACCTCGTCTTACCAGATGCCCCTGTTCTATCCTGTCTTACCTCGTCTTACCAGACACCGCTGTTCTATCCTGTCTTACCTCGTCTTACCAGACGCCGCTGTTCTATCCTGTCTTACCTCGTCTTACCAGATGCCCCTGTTCTATCCTGTCTTACCTCGTCTTACCAGACACCGCTGTTCTATCCTGTCTTACCTTGTCTTACCTCGTCTTACCAGATGCCCCTGTTCTATCCTGTCTTACCTCGTCTTACCAGACGCCGCTGTTCTATCCTGTCTTACCTCGTCTTACCAGACACCGCTGTTCTATCCTGTCTTACCTCGTCTTACCAGACACCGCTGTTCTATCCTGTCTTACCTTGTCTTACCTCGTCTTACCAGACACCCCTGTTCTATCCTGTCTTACCTCGTCTTACCAGACACCGCTGTTCTATCCTGTCTTACCTCGTCTTACCAGACGCCGCTGTTCTATCCTGTCTTACCTCGTCTTACCAGACGCCGCTGTTCTATCCTGTCTTACCTCGTCTTACCAGACACCGCTGTTCTATCCTGTCTTACCTCGTCTTACCAGACACCGCTGTTCTATCCTGTCTTACCTCGTCTTACCAGACGCCACTGTTCTATCCTGTCTTACAGCGTATAACCAGCCAGCTGTATGCTGATAGTGTCTTACCTGTTCAGCCACGACACCGTGAAGCATCCTGTATTACACTTTTGAATGTACAGTTGGTAGTTTATCCTCTTACGCTTATGTCATCGATTTTATTGTCCAAAGATTGCACATTTGCTAGCAGAATGGAAGGAAGTTGTTTATTCGTCGCCTATGAATTCTCCCGCCCCAGACGACCTATTTTCTATCCTGTCTTACCTCACGGGGACCTCTTTCCTGAGACACCGCTGTTCTATCCTGTCTTACCTCGTCTTACCAGACACCACTGTTCTATCCTGTCTTACCTGTCTTACCAGAAAGCAGTATCTTCTTCGTGACTCGTTAAGAAAGAAGGATTCTGCCTGTCCGTGGTGAGTAATCACAGTTACCTGATGTCCAGAAGTTATTTTTGGTCATAAGATACGGTAGCGGCAACATTATGTACAAAATAAGTTACAAACAATGCAAATAAACCAACAGAAAACACAATCGGTTGGGGACATGCCTTGTTCTCCGAAGTTTTTAGGTAGGGCCTTCCATTCAGCTGGCACAGAATAGTTAGGGCCTTCCATTCAGCTGGCACAGGCCTAGTTAGGGCCTTCCATTCAGCTGGCACAGGCCTGGGCCTTCCATTCAGCTGGCACAGGCCTAGTTAGGGCCTTCCATTCAGCTGGCACAGGCCTAGTTAGGGCCTTCCATTTAGCTGGCACAGGCCTAGTTAGGGCCTTCTATTCAGCTGGTACACAGGCCTAGTTAGGGCCTTCCATTCAGCTGGCACAGGCCTATTTAAGGCCTTCTATTCAATGGCACAGGCCAAGTTAGGGCCTTCTATTCAGCTGGCAGAATGGAAGGAAGTTAGGGTTTATTCAGCTGGCACAGGCCTATGAATTCTCCCGCCCCCTGGACCTATTTTCTCCGTTAGGGACCTTCCATTCAGCTGGCACAGGCCTAGTTAGGGCCTTCCATTCAGCTGGCACAGGCCTAGTTAGGGCCTTCCATTCAGCTGGCACAGGCCTATTTAGGGCCTTCCATTCAGCTGGCACAGGCCTAGTTAGGGCCTTCCATTCAGCTGGCACAGGCCTAGTTAGGGCCTTCCATTCATCTGGCACAGGCCTAGTTAGGGCCTTCCATTCAGCTGGCACAGGCCTAGTTAGGGCCTTCCATTCAGCTGGCACAGGCCTAGTTAGGGCCTTCCATTCAGCTGGCACAGGCCTAGTTAGGGCCTTCCATTCAGCTGGCACAGGCCTAGTTAGGGCCTTCCATTTAGCTGGCACAGGCCTAGTTAGGGCCTTCTATTCAGCTGGCACAGGCCTAGTTAGGGCCTTCCATTCAGCTGGCACAGGCCTATTTAAGGCCTTCTATTCAGCTGGCACAGGCCTAGTTAGGGCCTTCTATTCAGCTGGCACAGGCCTAGTTAGGGCCTTCCATTCAGCTGGCACAGGCCTAGTTAGGGCCTTCCATTCAGCTGGCACAGGCCTAGTTAGGGCCTTCCATTCAGCTGGCACAGGCCTATTTAGGGCCTTCTATTCAGCTGGCACAGGCCTAGTTAGGGCCTTCCATTCAGCTGGCACAGGCCTAGTTAGGGCCTTCCATTCATCTGGCACAGGCCTAGTTAGGGCCTTCCATTCAGCTGGCACAGGCCTAGTTAGGGCCTTCCATTCAGCTGGCACAGGCCTAGTTAGGGCCTTCCATTCAGCTGGCACAGGCCTAGTTAGGGCCTTCCATTCAGCTGGCACAGGCCTAGTTAGGGCCTTCCAATCAGCTGGCACAGGCCTAGTTAGGGCCTTCCATTCAGCTGGCACAGGCCTAGTTAGGGCCTTCCATTCAGCTGGCACAGGCATAGTTAAGGCCTTCCATTCAGCTGGCACAGGCCTAGTTAGGGCCTTCCAATCAGCTGGCACAGGCCTAGTTAGGGCCTTCCATTCAGCTGGCACAGGCCTAGTTAGGGCCTTCCAATTAGCTATTTAATTAGTCAGCCAGTCAGCC
This sequence comes from Oncorhynchus masou masou, assembly GCF_036934945.1. Taxonomy (NCBI): domain Eukaryota; kingdom Metazoa; phylum Chordata; class Actinopteri; order Salmoniformes; family Salmonidae; genus Oncorhynchus; species Oncorhynchus masou. The sequence goes on along the minus strand of NC_088243.1, from coordinate 93,282,349 downwards.
AGTCAGTCAGTCAGTCAGTCAGTTAGCCAGTCCGTCAGTTAGCCAATAAGCCAGACAACCAGTCAGTTACTCAGTCAGTCAACCAACCAGTCAGTCAGTCAGTCTGTGTGTTAGCCAGTCAGTTAGCCAGTCAGCCAGTCAGCCAGCCACTCAGTCAGTCTGTCAGTTAGCCAGCCAGTCAGTCAGTCTGTGTGTTAGTCAGTCAGCCAGTCAGCCAGTCAGGCAGCCACTCAGTCAGTCAGTCAGTCAACCAACCAGTCAGTCAGTCTGTCAGTTAGCCAGCCAGTCAGTCAGTCTGTGTGTTAGCCAGTCAGTCAGCCCGTCAGCCAGTCAGTTACTCAGTCAGTCAGTCAACCAACCAGTCAGTCAGTCTGTGTGTTAGCCAGTCCGTTAGTCAGTCAGCCCGTCAGCCAGTCAGTTACTCAGTCAGTCAGTCAACCAACCAGTCAGTCAGTCTGTGTGTTAGCCAGTCAGCCAGTCAGCCAGTCAGTCCATCAGTCAGCCCGTCAGCCAGTCAGTTACTCAGTCAGTCAGTCAGTCAGTCAACCAACCAGTCAGTCAGTCAGTGTGTTAGCCAGTCAGTCCATCAGTCACCAGTCAAAATAAGTTAAAAAATAAGTTGCAAATAAACAAACACAAAATACAATCGGTTGGGGACACGTAAAATGTCTGCCTTCTTCTCCGGGGGCATTATGTATTCATTGAACACTGGTCACTTTAATGTTTATATACTGTTTTACACACTTCCTACTGTATGTACAGTTGAAGTCAGAAGTTTACATACATATGTTGGAGTCATTAAAACTCGTTTTTCAACTGCTCCACAAATTTCTTGCTAACAAACTATAGTTTTGGCAAGTCGGTTAGGACATCTACTTTATGCATGACACAAGTAATTTTTCCAATAATTGTTTACAGACAGATTATTTCACTTATAATTTACTGTATTATGGCTTTAGAAGCTTCTGACTGGCTAATTTACATAATTTGAGTAAATTGGAGGTGTACCTGTGGATGCATTTCAAGGTCTACCTTCAAACTCAGTGCCTCTTTGCTTGACATCATGGGAAAATCAAAAGAAATCAGCCAAGACCTCATTAAAAAAATTGTAGACCTCCACAAGTCTGGTTCATCCTTGGGAGCTATTTCCAAAACACCTGAAGGTACCACGTTCAGCTGTACAAACAATAGTACGCAAGTATAAACACCATTGGACCACGCAGCCATCATACCGCTCAGGAAGGAGATGTGTTCTGTCTCTAAGAGATGAACGTACTTTGGTGCGAAAAGTGCAAATCAATCCCAGAACAACAGCAAAGGACCTTGTGAAGATGCTGGAGGAAACAGGTACAAAAGTATCTACATCCACAGTAAAACGAGTCCTATGTTGACAACCTGAAAGGCCACTCAGCAAGGAGGAAGCCACTGCTCCAAAACCGCCATAAAAAAAAGCCAGACAACGGTTTGCAACTGCGCATGGGGACAAAGATCGTACTTTTTGGAGAAATGTCCTCTGGTCTGATGAAACAAAAATAGAACTGTTTGGCCATAATGACCATTGTTATGTTTAGAGGAAAAAGGGGGAGGCTAGCAAGCCGAAGAACACCATCCCAACCGTGAAGCACGGGGGTGGCAGCATCATGTTGTGGGGGAGCTTTGCTGCAGGAGGGACTGGTGCACTTCACAAAATAGATGGCATCAATGAGGATGGAAAATTATGTGAATATATTGAAGCATAATCTCAAGACATCAGTCAGGAAGTTAAAGCTTAGTCGCAAATGGGTCTTCCAAATGGACAATGACCCCAAGCATACTTCCAAAGGCTTAAGGACAACAAAGTCAAGGTATTGGAGTGGCCATCACAAAGCCCTGACCTCAACACTATAGAAAATGTGTGGGCAGAACTGAAAAAGCGTGTGCGAGCAAGGAGGCCTACAAACCTGACTCAGTTACACCAGCTCTGTCAGGAGGAATGGGCCAAAATTCACCCAACTTATTGTTGGGAGCTTGTGGAAGGCTACACAAAATGTTTGACCCAAGTTAAACAATTTAAAGGCAATGCTACCAAATACTAATTGAGTGTATGTAAACTTCTGACCCACTGGGAATGTGATGAAAGAAATAAAAGCTGAAATAAATCATTCTCTCTACTGTTATTCTGACATTTCACATTCTTAAAATAAAGTGGTGATCCTAACTGACCTAAGACAGGGTATTTTTACTAGGATTAAATGTCAGGAATTGTGAAAAACTGAGTTTAAATGTATTTGCCTGAGGTGTATGTAAACTTCTGACTTCAACTGTATGTACTGTATTCTAGTCAAGGCTCACCCTATATAACTACAGCTGCACACGCCTTTTCTATTCATATACAGTCTGTTTATTCACACCATTAAACCTTGAGTTTATTAGGTACACCAATCTAGTACTGGGTCGGACCCCCCTCTGCCTCCAGAACAGCCTAAGTTCTTTGGGGCATCGAAACGTTGGCATCAAGGGACCTAACCTGTGCCAGGAAAACATTTCCCTGTACCGTTGACCCCAGGCAGGATGGAGCCACGGAATCATGGAGCCACGGACTCATGCTGCTTGTGCCAAATCCCGACTCTGTCATCAGCGTGAAGGACCGCTGCCTCCATGTGTTTTGTTTGTCGCACCATTCTCTGTAAAGCGTAGACGCTGTCGTGCGTGAAAAGCCCAAGAGGCCGGACCGTTTCTGAGATACTGGCACTGATGATCATACTGCGCTCAAAGTCACTCGTTTTACCCATTCTAACGTTCAATCGAACAGTAACTGAATGTCTCGATGCTTTATAGAGAGAGACACAGGCACCTGACTCACTGTCTGTAGGAGCAAATGATTTTCGTAAACAGGGTGGTGTACCTAATAAACTATATAAACTATATAAACTATATAATAAACTATATATATAAACATTATGCAAAACAATATGCACATATTCCGGTCTCTGACAATTTTCTTTCTTTTCACTTTTTGGATTATTGACATATTGTTTTGTATTGCTAGGTATTATTACTGCTCTATTAGAGCGAGAAACACAAGTATTTCACTGCACCTGCAATAACATCTTGGAGATCTGTGTAGGTGACGAATAAACTTTGATTTGATTTTGAAAGTGGGATCACAGCCGGGCTCTGACATTATCAACAGCTATCCTGTGAGATCACAGCCAGGCTCTGACATTATCAACAGCTATCCAGTGAGATCACAGCCGGGCTCTGACATTATCAACGTCGATCCTGGAGCAAGTAGGTTGAAGTGCCTTGCTCACGGGCACGTCGGACGACATTTCACCTTGTCGGCTCTGGGATTCAAACTAGTGACTTTTCTATTACTGGCCCAACGCTCCAACCGCTAGGCTATATGGCTTGGATCAGGTTGATCCTACCTGGCCTACTAAAAATGAATAAGTGGTCACCCATGTTGAGTACGGTCAGGACTATGCAGGTTTATAATATTTATAGCATATAGAAGAGGGAGGTGAAGTATTTTGGGGTGATCAGATAGATAATCCTGCTTCCTGCATGAAAATAGTGCATAATCAATGCACATCACATTAGTTGCAAGACCTTTGTCCAGCAGATGTCGCTAAAGTCCTGTAGACTTTAGTCCTGTAGTCCTGTCAACTTTAGCGTTTGCCTTTATAGGATCAGTTCACACTCTCCACAACGCCAAACATTAACCATTGGTAGTAGGAACAATGGCAAACTGATCACGGATCAGACTCGGTCTCGGGGCTGGTGGCAGCTTCCGGCAAACAACATGTGGGTGGAGTCACAAAGGGGAACCACAACTGGAACCAATCAGATACTCCGAAGGCGTGGTCCTCAGTACTCCGACCTTTTGTGTCACTACGAGAGACGCGTGCAGTTTGCACTGACCAGAGATTGTAGTATCGTTGTTACTATGTTGGCATGAGGATCAAGTCTCGTGAGTAGCGGTGGAACCAACGTGCTGATTATGCTTAGATAAACCAACGCAACTCCCTGACAATTTGTGTGATAATGGCATGCGATGGTTCGATTGACGATTTTCCGGACAAAGTGTTGTTGACCGGATCACCGTCTTCATGCACGTGCATCAATACGTGCAAAACCCACAACAGAAGAAGTAGCAGCGTGAGCAACATCAGTGTGGTTTTCCTCGGCTTCTTTATTTTGTCTCTGTCTCTGCACGTTATCACGCTGCTGTGCTATCTGGATCTCCGGTCCGAAGTGAAGCGGGAGATTTCTCAGCGGAGAGGAGTGGACGAAAAGTTGACCCTCGGTGGAACGGATGTGACTGACCCGTTGATCCTCTCCGATCACCGAGTGATGGAACCCGGCGCCCGGGCACAGGGTCACGAGGTAATCAAAACATAAGAGTGGTACAGAATCCATAGAATCCATTCTCTGTATACATCAGTGATGTCGCTCTTGCTGCTGGTGAGTCTCTGATCCACCTCTACGCAGACGACACCTTTCTGTATACTTCTGGCCCTTCTTTGGACACTGTGTTAACAACCCTCCAGGCAAGCTTCAATGCCATACAACTCTCCTTCCTCCAATTGCTCTTAAATACAAGTAAAACTAAATGCATGCTCTTCAACCCATCGCTACCTGCACCTACCCGCCTGTCCAACATCACTACTCTGGACGGCTCTGACTTAGAATACGTGGACAACTACAAATACTTAGGTGTCTGGTTAGACTGTAAACTCTCCTTCCAGACCCACATCAAACATCTCCAATCCAAAGTTAAATCTAGAATTGGCTTCCTATTTCGCAACAAAGCATCCTTCACTCATGCTGCCAGACATACCCTTGTAAAACTGACCATCCTTCCAATCCTTGACTTCCTTCCAGTTCTCTGCTGCCAATGACTGGAACGAACTACAGAAATCTCTGAAACTGGAAACACTTATCTCCCTCACTAGCTTTAAGCACCAACTGTCAGAGCAGCTCACAGATTACTGCACCTGTACATAGCCCACCTATATTTTAGCCCAAACAACTACCTCTTTCCCTACTGTATTTAATTTATTTATTTTGCTCCTTTGCACCCCATTATTTTTATTTCTACTTTGCACATTCTTCCATTGTAAATCGACCATTCCAGTGTTTTACTTGCTATATTGTATTTACTTTGCCACCATGGCCTTTTTTTGCCTTTACCTCCCTTATCTCACCTCATTTGCTCACATTGTATATAGACTTGTTTATACTGTATTATTGACTGTATGTTTGTTTTACTCCATGTGTAACTCTGTGTCGTTGTATGTGTCAAACTGCTTTGCTTTATCTTGGCCAGGTCGCAATTGTAAATGAGAACTTGTTCTCAACTAGCCGACCTGGTTAAATAAAGGTGAAATAATAAATAGCAACCACACATGCACTCTTTCTATCCCCAAACATGTGATACATCAGAACTGCTTATATTTACAATACTTCGTCGTGAACCTATTTCGTTTCCATTTTAGCATTTGAATCATTTTGGCCTAGCTCTGGATCAGACCAGTCATCTGTAGTCTACAGATCTGAAACGTAGTTTGGTTAAGTATGCAGCGATGCACGTGTGTTGTTTATTAACCTGTTCTCTGGTCACTGAGGTGTGTGAATGAGCTGGAAGTCATTGATCAGGTCTGTTCTCTGGTCACTGAGGTGTGTGAATGAGCTGGAAGTCATTGATCAGGTCTGTTCTCCGGTCACTGAGGTGTGTGAATGAGCTGGAAGTCATTGATCAGGTCTGTTCTCTGGTCACTGAGGTGTGTGAATGAGCTGGAAGTCATTGATCAGGTCTGTTCTCCGGTCACTGAGGTGTGTGAATGAGCTGGAAGTCATTGATCAGGTCTGTTCTCTGGTCACTGAGGTGTGTGAATGAGCTGGAAGTCATTGCTCAGGTCTGTTCTCCGGTCACTGAGGTGTGTGAATGAGCTGGAAGTCATTGATCAGAACTGTGTAGCTTTGAGTAGCCTACTCTTAACAGAAACTGTGAATTTTAAGAAAAACAGGTGTTCATGGCTTCTTTGCTGAACTACACCTTGACTCACAGAGAGGGGAGGAGAGGTAGAACAGGAGAGGGGAGGAGAGGTAGAACAGGAGAGGGGAGGAGAGGTAGAACAGGAGAGGGGAGGAGAGGTAGAACAGGAGAGGGGAGGAGAGGTAGAACAGGAGAGGAGAGGTAGAAGAGGGGAGGAGAGGAGAGGTAGAACAGGAGAAGAGAGGTAGAAGAGGGGAGGAGAGGAGAGGTAGAACAGGAGAGGGGGAAGGTGAGGCAGAGGTGGGTGGAAAGATGATGTGGTCATCGTGAAGCCAGCAGGTGCAGAGCCTCTGGCTGAATGTGTAGTCCTGCATTTATTGTCACATCTGATCTGTGTTAATTTTGTTCTGATGTTGCTCACCATTCCACAATTGAACCCCTCCCCCCAGATCAGCACTCATGCTCTTAGACACGTTGAGGTCCAGGCCCGGGATATGATGTGGGTTTATTCTGTTCCTACAGACGGTGATGAATGCTGTGATCAGTCAGTCAGAGACTGTGGCTGTATGTTGCCCTGAGTGGAACAGGCTATGGGGCTTTCCCCCCGAGGGCCCTGAGTGGAACAGGCTATGGGGCTTTTCTTCGTGAGGGCCCTGAGTGGAACAGGCTATGGGGCTTTCCCCCCTGAGGGCCCTGAGTGGAACAGGCTATGGGGCTTTCTCTCCTGAGGGCCCTGAGTGGAACAGGCTATGGGGCTTTCCCCCCGAGGGCCCTGAGTGGAACAGGCTATGGGGCTTTTCTTCGTGAGGGCCCTGAGTGGAACAGGCTATGGGGCTTTCCCCCCTGAGGGCCCTGAGTGGAACAGGCTATGGGGCTTTCCCCCCGAGGGCCCTGAGTGGAACAGGCTATGGGGCTTTCCCCCCTGAGGGCCCTGAGTGGAACAGGCTATGGGGCTTTTCTTCGTGAGGGCCCTGAGTGGAACAGGCTATGGGGCTTTTCTTCGTGAGGGCCCTGAGTGGAACAGGCTATGGGGCTTTCCCCCCTGAGGGCCCTGAGTGGAACAGGCTATGGGGCTTTCTCTCCTGAGGGCCCTGAGTGGAACAGGCTATGGGGCTTTCCCCCCAAGGGCCCTGAGTGGAACAGGCTAAGGGGCTTTTCTTCGTGAGGGCCCTGAGTGGAACAGGCTAAGGGGCTTTTCTTTGTGAGGGCCCTGAGTGGAAATAGGCTATGGGGCTTTCTCTCCTGAGGGCCCTGAGTGGAAATAGGCTATGGGGCTTTCCCCCGGGGGCCCTGAGTGGAACAGGCTATGGGGCTTTCCCCCCGGGGGCCCTGAGTGGAACAGGCTATGGGGCTTTTCTTCGTGAGGGCCCTGAGTGGAACAGGCTATGGGGCTTTCCCCCCGAGGGCCCTGAGTGGAAATAAGCTATGGGGCTTTTCTTCGTGAGGGCCCTGAGTGAAACAGGCTATGGGGCTTTCTCTCCTGAGGGCCCTGAGTGGAAATAGGCTATGGGGCTTTCCCCCCTGAGGGCCCTGAGTGGAAATAGGCTATGGGGCTTTCCCCCCGGGGGCCCTGAGTGGAACAGGCTATGGGGCTTTCCCCCCCGGGGGCCCTGAGTGGAACAGGCTATGGGGCTTTCCCCCCTGAGGGCCCTGAGTGGAACAGGCTATGGGGCTTTCCCCCCTGAGGGCCCTGAGTGGAACAGGCTATGGGGCTTTCCCCCGGGGGCCCTGAGTGGAACAGGCTATGGGGCTTTCCCCCACGGGGGCCCTGAGTGGAACAGGCTATGGGGCTTTCCCCCGGGGGCCCTGAGTGGAACAGGCTATGGGGCTTTCCCCCGGGGGCCCTGAGTGGAACAGGCTATGGGGCTTTCCCCCCTGAGGGCCCTGAGTGGAACAGGCCTTTTATGTCACCCAGCTGGTGATGCTGTCTCTGTGAGGACAGCGAGGTGCAGGCCATGATGAGACAGAGCACTGCAGCTGTACATATTCACTAGGCTGTACTGTATGCTGCTCCTCCAGATGTCTGTATTCAACACGGCTGATTACTGAGGCAACAGTTTACATAGTGGTAGAAACAGGAGCATGTGGTGGAGGGATGGAGCACAGCATACCACCCGTGTGTGTGTGTGTGTGTGTGTGTGTGTGTGTGTGTGTGCCGCACCACCAAAGCCATACCGCAGTACTTGTTAGCTTTCAGACACTTGCTCCAGCTTTGAAGATATATTTTCTCCCCTCCTGCTCAGATGAAAGGTTGTCCCTCTGGTTAGCACATACATTCCAAAACGTTGTAATGCTGCATGCCTTAGTAGTTTACTACAGCATGTCTTAGTTAATGTAGGGCCAGTCAGGTAGCATGTCTTAGTTAATGTAGGGCCAGTCAGGTAGCATGTCTTAGTTAATGTAGGGCCAGTCAGGTAGCATGTCTTAGTTAATGTAGGGCCAGTCAGGTAGCATGTCTTAGTTAATGTAGGGCCAGTCAGGTAGCATGTCTTAGTTAATGTAGGGCCAGTCAGGGAGCATGTCTTAGTTAATGTAGGGCCAGTCAGGTAGCATGTCTTAGTTAATGTAGGGCCAGTCAGGTAGCATGTCTTAGTTAATGTAGGGCCAGTCAGGTAGCATGTCTTAGTTAATGTAGGGCCAGTCAGGTAGCATGTCTTAGTTAATGTAGGGCCAGTCAGGTAGCATGTCTTAGTTAATGTAGGGCCAGTCAGGTAGCATGTCTTAGTTAATGTAGGGCCAGTCAGGTAGCATGTCTTAGTTAATGTAGGGCCAGTCAGGTAGCATGTCTTAGTTAATGTAGGGCCAGTCAGGTAGCATGTCTTAGTTAATGTAGGGCCAGTCAGGTAGCATGTCTTAGTTAATGTAGGGCCAGTCAGGGAGCATGTCTTAGTTAATGTAGGGCCAGTCAGGTAGCATGTCTTAGTTAATGTAGGGCCAGTCAGGTAGCATGTCTTAGTTAATGTAGGGCCAGTCAGGTAGCATGTCTTAGTTAATGTAGGGCCAGTCAGGGAGCATGTCTTAGTTAATGTAGGGCCAGTCAGGTAGCATGTCTTAGTTAATGTAGGGCCAGTCAGGGAGCATGTCTTAGTTAATGTAGGGCCAGTCAGGGAGCATGTCTTAGTTAATGTAGGGCCAGTCAGGTAGCATGTCTTAGTTAATGTAGGGCCAGTCAGGTAGCATGTCTTAGTTAATGTAGGGCCAGTCAGGTAGCATGTCTTAGTTAATGTAGGGCCAGTCAGGTAGCATGTCTTAGTTAATGTAGGGCCAGTCAGGTAGCATGTCTTAGAAAGTAAGATACAGTACTGTACTGTATAATACATGGCAGTACAATACTGACAGTACTCACTAAGTACTCTACTTCCTGTATATAGCCGTGTTATGTTTTACTTCCTGTATATAGCTGTGTTATTTTCTACTTCCTGTATATAGCCATGTTATTTTCTACTTCCTGTATATAGCCGTGTTATTATCTACTTCCTGTATATAGCTGTGTTATTTTCTACTTCCTGTATATAGCCATGTTATTTTCTACTTCCTGTATATAGCCGTGTTATTATCTACTTCCTGTATATAGCTGTGTTATTTTCTACTTCCTGTATATAGCTGTGTTATTTTCTACTTCCTGTATATAGCCGTGTTATTATCTACTTCCTGTATATAGCCGTGTTATTTTCTACTTCCTGTATATAGCCGTGTTATTTTCTACTTCCTGTATATAGCCGTGTTATTATCTACTTCCTGTATATAGCCGTGTTATGTTCCACTTCCTGTATATAGCTGTGCTATTATCTACTTCCTGTATATAGCCGTGTTATTATCTACTTCCTGTATATAGCCGTGTTATTTTCTACTTCCTGTATACAGCCGTGTTTTTTTCTACTTCCTGTATATAGCTGTGTTATTTTCTACTTCCTGTATACAGCCGTGTTATTTTCTACTTCCTGTATACAGCCGTGTTTTTTTCTACTTCCTGTATATAGCTGTGTTATTTTCTACTTCCTGTATATAGCCGTGTTATTGTCTACTTCCTGTATATAGCTGTGTTATTTTCTACTTCCTGTATATAGCCGTGTTATTATCTACTTCCTGTATATAGCCGTGTTATGTTCCACTTCCTGTATATAGCTGTGCTATTATCTACTTCCTGTATATAGCCGTGTTATTATCTACTTCCTGTATATAGCCGTGTTATTTTCTACTTCCTGTATACAGCCGTGTTTTTTTCTACTTCCTGTATATAGCTGTGTTATTTTCTACTTCCTGTATACAGCCGTGTTATTTTTTTACTGCTTTATTTTTATTTGTGTATTTATTCCTATTGTCATTATTTCAATGTTTCAATCTTTTCTTTAACTTTAGCATTTTGGGGAAAGGACTCATAAGTCATCATTTCACTGTTTTACACCTGTTGTCTACGAAGTGTGTGGCAAATGCATGTTGATTTGGTGACTTGATTTATTACCATGTCATGGTAACATGACAACATGTGACTGAGTAAGGAAATCTTCAAAAGACTTTGAACAGGGGAAGGCTTGAATATTGCTATCCTGAGCAGTGTTCTGATTCTGTTTCAACAGGAGAGGTTGCTCCACAGACAGCCGGATGGCCACCCCACCAGACCCCCCACAGCCCCAGGGGACAGCAGCAGTATTCACGGACAGCCGGGTGGCCACCCCACCAGACCCCCCACAGCCCCGGGGGACAGCAGCAGTATCCACAGACAGCCGGGTGGCCACCCCACCAGACCCCCCACAGCCCCAGGGGACAGCAGCAGTATTCACGGACAGCCGGATGGCCACCCCACCAGACCCCCCACAGCCCCAGGGGACAGCAGCAGTATTCACGGACAGCCGGGTGGCCACCCCACCAGACCCCCCACAGCCCCAGGGGACAGCAGCAGTATTCACAGAGCCAAACGGAGCCCAAGGAAACAATCTGACTCAGGTATGGGCTTTAGCTCAACCAACTACACAGTGTTCATGTTTGAACTGTGTATTCCATCCCACACACAGACAGACAGACAGACACACAGACAGACAGACAGACAGACAGACACAGAAATGAGATAATCAGGCTGAACACACAGACACGACAGGCAGGGTCAGCGACAGAGCCTGTCCCCTGAAGCTAGCTAGACAGGCAGGGTCAGCTACAGAGCCTGTCTCCTGAAGCTAGCTAGACAGGCAGGGTCAGCTACAGAGCCTGTCCCCTGAAGCTAACTAGACAGGCAGTCAGCCACAGAGCCTGTCTCCTGAAGCTAGCTAGACAGGCAGGGTCAGCTACAGAGCCTGTCTCCTGAAGCTAGCTAGACAGGCAGGGTCAGCTACAGAGCCTGTCTCCTGAAGCTAGTTAGACAGGGTCAGCTACAGAGCCTGTCCCCTGAAGCTAGCTAGACAGGGTCAGCTACAGAGCTTGTCCCCTGAAGCTAGCTAGACAGGCAGGGTCAGCGACAGAGCCTGTCTCCTGAAGCTAGCTAGACAGGCAGGGTCAGCTACAGAGCCTGTCCCCTGAAGCTAACTAGACAGGCAGTCAGCCACAGAGCCTGTCTCCTGAAGCTAGCGAGACAGGCAGGGTCAGCTACAGAGCCTGTCTCCTGAACTAACTAGACAGGGTCAGCTGCAGAGCCTGTCTCCTGAAGCTAGCTAGACAGGGTCAGCTACAGAGCCTGTCCCCTGAAGCTAGCTAGACAGACAGGGTCAGCTACAGAGCCTGTCTCCTGAAGCTAGCTAGACAGGCAAGGTCAGCTACAGAGCCTGTCTCCTGAAGCTAGCTAGACAGGCAGGGTCAGCTGCAGAGCCTGTCCCCTGAAGCTAGCGAGACAGGCAGGGTCAGCTATAGAGCCTGTCTCCTGAAGCTAGTTAGACAGGGTCAGCTACAGAGCCTGTCTCCTGAAGCTAGCGAGACAGGCAGGGTCAGCTATAGAGCCTGTCTCCTGAAGCTAGTTAGACAGGGTCAGCTACAGAGCCTGTCCCCTGAAGCTAGTTAGACAGGGTCAGCTACAGAGCCTGTCTCCTGAAGCTAGCTAGACAGGCAGGGTCAGCTACAGAGCCTGTCTCCTGAAGCTAGCTAGCTTGACAGGGTCAGCTACAGAACCTGTCCCCTGAAGCTAGCTAGACAGGCAGGGTCAGCTACAGAGCCTGTCTCCTGAAGCTAACTAGACAGACAGGGTCAGCGACAGAGCCTGTCCCCTGAAGCTAGCTAGACAGGGTCAGCTACAGAGCCTGTCTCCTGAAGCTAGCTAGACAGGCAGGGTCAGCTACAGAGCCTGTCTCCTGAAGCTAGCTAGACAGGCAGGGTCAGCTACAGAGCCTGTCTCCTGAAGCTAGTTAGACAGGGTCAGCTACAGAGCCTGTCCCCTGAAGCTAGCTAGACAGGGTCAGCTACAGAGCCTGTCCCCTGAAGCTAGCTAGACAGGCAGGGTCAGCGACAGAGTCTGTCTCCTGAAGCTAGCTAGACAGGCAGGGTTAGCTACAGAGCCTGTCCCCTGAAGCTAGCTAGACAGGCAGTCAGCCACAGAGCCTGTCTCCTGAAGCTAGCGAGACAGGCAGGGTCAGCTACAGAGCCTTTCTCCTGAAGCTAACTAGACAGGGTCAGCTGCAGAGCCTGTCTCCTGAAGCTAGCTAGACAGGGTCAGCTACAGAGCCTGTCCCCTGAAGCTAGCTAGACAGACAGGGTCAGCTACAGAGCCTGTCTCCTGAAGCTAGCTAGACAGGCAGGGTCAGCTGCAGAGCCTGTCCCCTGAAGCTAACTAGACAGGCAGTCAGCCACAGAGCCTGTCTCCTGAAGCTAGCGAGACAGGCAGGGTCAGCTACAGAGCCTGTCTCCTGAAGCTAGTTAGACAGGGTCAGCTACAGAGCCTGTCTCCTGAAGCTAGTTAGACAGGCAGGGTCAGCTACAGAGCCTGTCTCCTGAAGCTAGTTAGACAGGCAGGGTCAGCTACAGAGCCTGTCTCCTGAAGCTAGCTAGACAGGCAGGGTCAGCTACAGAGCCTGTCTCCTGAAGCTAGTTAGACAGGCAGTCAGCCACAGAGCCTGTCTCCTGAAGCTAGCGAGACAGGCAGGGTCAGCTACAGAGCCTGTCTCCTGAAGCTAGTTAGACAGGGTCAGCTACAGAGCCTGTCTCCTGAAGCTAGTTAGACAGGCAGGGTCAGCTACAGAGCCTGTCTCCTGAAGCTAGCTAGACAGGCAGGGTCAGCTACAGAGCCTGTCTCCTGAAGCTAGTTAGACAGGCAGTCAGCCACAGAGCCTGTCTCCTGAAGCTAGCGAGACAGGCAGGGTCAGCTACAGAGCCTGTCTCCTGAAGCTAGTTAGACAGGGTCAGCTACAGAGCCTGTCTCCTGAAGCTAGTTAGACAGGCAGGGTCAGCTACAGAGCCTGTCTCCTGAAGCTAACTAGACAGGCAGTCAGCCACAGAGCCTGTCCCCTGAAGCTAACTAGACAGGCAGGGTCAGCTACAGAACAACTCATCATATCTCTGTTTGAAGGTCAGTCGTCTCTCTGTTTGAAGGTCAGTCGTCTCTCTGTTTGAAGGTCAGTCGTCTCTCTGTTTGAAGGTCAGTCGTCTCTCTGTTTGAAGGTCAGTCGTCTCTCTGTTTGAAGGTCAGTCGTCTCTCTGTTTGAAGGTCAGTCGTCTCTCTGTTTGAAGGTCAGTCGTCTCTCTGTTTGAAGGTCAGTCGTCTCTCTGTTTGAAGGTCAGTCGTCTCTCTGTTTGAAGGTCAGTCGTCTCTCTGTTCTGTAGAGATGATGATCATGCTGATCATTGTGTTGCATGCCCTTCCCTCCTCGTCAATTTTCTGATTGTTGAATTAGGAAATGAGGGTCTGGCCCCGTTTTTGCGAATGGTCCAAGATGAACATGGACCCCACAGTAGTCAGCAGGGGGACATTACTCTCAGCCACAGCACCTGCCTTTAGTTAGTTGTCTTGTTGGTCATTTATCTGTGTGGCCCAAATGACACCCTTTTCCCTATGGGCCCTGTTCTAAAGTAGTGTACTATATAGGGAATAGGGCTCTGGTCTATAGTAGTGCACTATATAGGGAATAGGGCTCTGGTCTAAAGTAGTGCACTATATAGGGAATAGGGCTCTGGTATAAAGTAGTGCACTATATAGGGAATAGGGCTCTGGTCTAAAGTAGTGTACTATATAGGGAATAGGGCTCTGGTCTAAAGTAGTGCACTATATAGGGAATAGGGTGCCATTTGGGATTTACCCTCTGTGTATAATAGATTGACTAGCTGGTAGATTTGTCTACTGAGGCGTCCTACCCCTAACCCAGAGTGCTGTCTGTTTTAGCTCGGAGTTATCTCTTGGTAGCTAAACAGCATGACAATGACTGACCATGGCAGCCCAATTATGATCGTTTACACAATTGTTAGCGACAGTTTGTTTGTGGTTTCTCACCGTTTTGTGGAATACAATTTTATTACTGCTTAACGGAGCTTCTCCACCGTGAAGATGTCATCCAGACTTGACGTTGTTCCTGCGTTGGATTGATTACCACGTAGATGTGTAACAAGGGAAATTAGGATTTCGCTCCGATTTGAGCGTGACTCGTGGTGTAGTTTTACCATCTCTAAAGATTCTACATAATGTCCCACTAGGTATTCAGGGTCAGAGAATCTACATAATGTCCCACTAGGTATTCAGGATCAGAGAATCTACTTAATGTCCCACTAGGTATTCAGGATCAGAGAATCTACATAATGTCCCACTAGGTATTCAGGGTCAGAGAATCTACATAATGTCCCACTAGGTATTCAGGATCAGAGAATCTACTTAATGTCCCACTAGGTATTCAGGATCAGAGAATCTACTTAATGTCCCACTAGGTATTCAGGGTCAGAGAATCTACATAATGTCCCACTAGGTATTCAGGGTCAGAGAATCTACATAATGTCCCACTAGGTATTCAGGGTCAGAGAATCTACATAATGTCCCACTAGGTATTCAGGGTCAGAGAATCTACATAATGTCCCACTAGGTATTCAGGATCCTTTAGACTGGTGATTACAGGACATTCCTTTAGCCTGGTGATTACAGGACATTCCTTTAGCCTGGTGATTACAGGACATTCCTTTAGACTGGTGATTACAGGACATTCCTTTAGCCTGGTGATTACAGGACATTCCTTTAGCCTGGTGATTACAGGACATTCCTTTAGCCTGGTGATTACAGGACATTCCTTTAGCCTGGTGATTACAGGACATTCCTTTAGCCTGGTGATTACAGGACATTCCTTTAGACTGGTGATTACAGGACATTCCTTTAGCCTGGTGATTACAGGACATTCCTTTAGCCTGGTGATTACAGGACATTCCTTTAGCCTGGTGATTACAGGACATTCCTTTAGACTGGTGATTACAGGACATTCCTTTAGACTGGTGATTACAGGACATTCCTTCAGCCTGGTGATTACAGGACATTCCTTTAGACAGGTGATTACAGGACATTCCTTTAGACTGGTGATTACAGGACATTCCTTTAGACTGGTGATTACAGGACATTCCTTTAGCCTGGTGATTACAGGACATTCCTTTAGACTGGTGATTACAGGACATTCCTTTAGACTGGTGATTACAGGACATTCCTTTAGACTGGTGATTACAGGACATTCCTTTAGACTGGTGATTACAGGACATTCCTTCAGCCTGGTGATTACAGGACATTCCTTTAGCCTGGTGATTACAGGACATTCCTTTAGCCTGATGATTACAGGACATTCCTTTAGACTGGTGATTACAGGACATTCCTTTAGCCTGGTGATTACAGGACATTCCTTTTGACTGATGACAGGGAGCTGACTCAGTTATTGGGTTTAAATTAGCAGAAAAAGCTCACCTTTTGGACATTCACCATCAATCTGTAAAACTGAGAGACACTAACCTCTAACCATTAACCACTAACCTCTAACCACTACCAGACCCCTGCTCTCCTTGCCCTCAACACACACACAAATCCTTTTGTAGTCTCAGCCTCTGAGGTGTGTGTGTGTGTGTGTGTGTGTGTGTGTGTGTGTGTGTGTGTGTGTGTGTGTGTGTGTGTGTGTACACACACGTGTTACTCCAGGAGACCGACATCTTCAAAGACCCAAGGCTTGTTTTTATTTGCATAGCTCACATTCTAAACATCGAGAACAAAAGCTGTGACTGAAGAGGTTCTAAATCAGTGAAAGGAATGAAACACATCAATACGTCAAAACCCAGTACGTCCTCTGAGACAGCCCCCCCCGGTACGTCCTCTGAGACAGCCCCCCTGGTACGTCCTCTGAGACAGCCCCCCTGGTACGTCCTCTGAGACAGCCCCCCCCCCAGTACGTCCTCTGAGACAGCCCCCTGTACGTCCTCTGAGACAGCCCCCTGGTACGTCCTCTGAGACAGCCCCCCTGGTACGTCCTCTGAGACAGCCCCCCTGGTACGTCCTCTGAGACAGCCCCCCTGGTACGTCCTCTGAGACAGCCCCCCTGGTACGTCCTCTGAGACAGCCCCCCCAGTACGTCCTCTGAGACAGCCCCCCCCTGTACGTCCTCTGAGACAGCCCCCTGGTACGTCCTCTGAGACAGCCCCCCTGGTACGTCCTCTGAGACAGCCCCCCTGGTACGTCCTCTGAGACAGCCCCCCTGGCACGTCCTCTGAGACAGCCCCCCTGGTACGTCCTCTGAGACAGCCCCCCTGGAACGTCCTCTGAGACAGCCCCCCTGGTACGTCCTCTGAGACAGCCCCCTGGTACGTCCTCTGAGACAGCCCCCCTGGTACGTCCTCTGAGACAGCCCCCTGGTACGTCCTCTGAGACAGCCCCCCCTGGTACGTCCTCTGAGACAGCCCCCTGGAACGTCCTCTGAGACAGCCCCCTGGTACGTCCTCTGAGACAGCCCCCCTGGTACGTCCTCTGAGACAGCCCCCCGGTACGTCCTCTGAAACAGCCCCCCCCCCGGTACATCCTTTGAGACAGCCGCACCCCCCCGGTACGTCCTCGAAGGAAGAGGGGGGAGATCGGAGGGAGAGACGCTGGCCACATGTCTGTGATGTTCTCATGGTTTAAACGGCCTTGGTCGTTGTAATGACGTGGTGAACATGGGGACAGGCAGACTGCTGTTTCACACTGTTCAGCAGCACACACACACACACACCGCACACACACACACACACACACACACACACACACACACACACACACACACACACACACACACACACACACACCGCAGACACACACACACCGCAGACACACACACACCGCAGACACACACACACAAACACACACACACACACAAACACACACACACTCAAACACACACACACACACCCACCAACACTCAAACACAAGTACGGCTGGTGATGCCCTTCTACCATGTGTGAATTAATACACACTTTCATCTAGCTACATTCCCCATCTGAGGCTAATTCAATGGACAGAGTTTTGGCAGGAAGATCTCTAATGATCCACTGCACACCACACACACACACACACACACACACACACCGCACACACACACACACACACACACACACACACACACACACACACACACACACCGCACACACACACACACCGCACACACACACACACCGCACACACACACACACACACCGCACACACACACACACACACACACACACACACACACACACACACACTGCAGACACACACACACACACACACACACCGCAGACACACACACACACACACACACTGCACACCACACACACCGCACACACACACACACACACACACACACACACACACTGCAGACACACACACACACACACACACACTGCAGACACACACACACACACACACACCGCAGACACACACACACACACACACCGCAGACACACACACACACACACACCGCAGACACACACACACTGCAGACACACACACACACACACACACACACACACACACACACACACACACACACACTGCAGACACACACACACACACACTGCAGACACACACACACACACACCGCAGACACACACACACACACACCGCAGACACACACACACACACACCGCAGACACACACACACACACCGCAGACACACACGCACACCGCAGACACACACGCACACCGCAGACACACACACACACACCGCAGACACACACAACACACACACCGCAGACACACACACCACACACACCACACACACACACACTGCAGACACACACACCGCAGACACACACACACACACACCGCAGACACACACACACACACCGCAGACACACACACACACACACACAGCCTGGTCTGGTCTAAGACTGCTTCAGGCTGGAGGTGAAACCACACTTAGAAATTACTGGAATACACACACACACACACCGCAGATACACACACACACACACACACACACACCACAGAGCGCAATACACACCACAGAGCACAATACACACACCACAGATAGACACACACACCACAGACACACACACACACACACACACCGCAAAGTGCAATACACCCCACAGAGCTCAATACACGCACACATTGACATACCGCCACACATACCCCATGTTCTGCTTATTAATGTTGAGGTTGTAGTGTTACTGTATTCAGGGAAGTAGAGGTTGTAGTGTTACTGTATTCAGGGAGGTAGAGGTTGTAGTGTTACTGTATTCAGGGAGGTAGAGGTTGTAGTGTTACTGTATTCAGGGAAGTAGAGGTTGTAGTGTTACTGTATTTAGGGAGGTAGAGGTTGTTGTATTCAGTGAGGTAGAGGTTGTTGTATTCAGGGAGGTAGAGGTTGATGTATTCAGGGAGGTAGATGTTGTAGTGTTACTGTATTCAGGGAGGTAGAGGTTGTTGTATTCAGGGAGGTAGAGGTTGATGTATTCAGGGAGGTAGAGGTTGATGTATTCAGGGAGGGAGAGGTTGATGTATTCAGGGAGGTAGAGGTTGATGTATTCAGGGAGGTAGAGGTTGATGTATTCAGGGAGGTAGAGGTTGATGTATTCAGGGAGGTAGAGGTTGATGTATTCAGGGAGGTAGAGGTTGTAGTGTTACTGTATTCAGGGAGGTAGAGGTTGTAGTGTTACTGTATTCAGGGAAGTAGAGGTTGTAGTGTTACTGTATTCAGGGAGGTAGAGGTTGTTGTATTCAGGGAGGTAGATGTTGTAGTGTTACTGTATTCAGGGAGGTAGAGGTTGTTGTATTCAGGGAGGTAGAGGTTGATGTATTCAGGGAGGTAGAGGTTGATGTATTCAGGGAGGTAGAGGTTGATGTATTCAGGGAGGTAGAGGTTGATGTATTCAGGGAGGTAGAGGTTGATGTATTCAGGGAGGTAGAGGTTGATGTATTCAGGGAGGTAGAGGTTGTAGTGTTACTGTATTCAGGGAGGTAGAGGTTGTAGTGTTACTGTATTCAGGGAAGTAGAGGTTGTAGTGTTACTGTATTCAGGGAAGTAGAGGTTGTAGAGTTACTGTATTCAGGGAGGTAGAGGTTGTAGTGTTACTGTATTCAGGGAGGTAGAGGTTGTAGTGTTGCTGTATTCAGGGAGGTAGAGGTTGTAGTGTTGCTGTATTCAGGGAGGTAGAGGTTGTAGTGTTACTGTATTCAGGGAAGTAGAGGTTGTAGTGTTACTGTATTCAGGGAGGTAGAGGTTGTAGTGTTACTGTATTCAGGGAGGTAGAGGTTGATGTATTCAGGGAGGTAGAGGTTGTAGTGTTTCTGTATTCAGGGAAGTAGAGGTTGTAGTGTTACTGTATTTAGGGAGGTAGAGGTTGTTGTATTCAGTGAGGTAGAGGTTGTTGTATTCAGGGAGGTAGAGGTTGATGTATTCAGGGAGGTAGATGTTGTAGTGTTACTGTATTCAGGGAGGTAGAGGTTGTTGTATTCAGGGAGGTAGAGGTTGATGTATTCAGGGAGGTAGAGGTTGATGTATTCAGGGAGGTAGAGGTTGATGTATTCAGGGAGGTAGAGGTTGATGTATTCAGGGAGGTAGAGGTTGTAGTGTTACTGTATTCAGGGAGGTAGAGGTTGTAGTGTTACTGTATTCAGGGAAGTAGAGGTTGTAGTGTTACTGTATTCAGGGAGGTAGAGGTTGTTGTATTCAGGGAGGTAGAGGTTGATGTATTCAGGGAGGTAGAGGTTGATGTATTCAGGGAGGTAGAGGTTGATGTATTCAGGGAGGTAGAGGTTGATGTATTCAGGGAGGTAGAGGTTGATGTATTCAGGGAGGTAGAGGTTGATGTATTCAGGGAGGTAGAGGTTGTAGTGTTACTGTATTCAGGGAGGTAGAGGTTGTAGTGTTACTGTATTCAGGGAAGTAGAGGTTGTAGTGTTACTGTATTCAGGGAAGTAGAGGTTGTAGAGTTACTGTATTCAGGGAGGTAGAGGTTGTAGTGTTACTGTATTCAGGGAGGTAGAGGTTGTAGTGTTGCTGTATTCAGGGAGGTAGAGGTTGTAGTGTTGCTGTATTCAGGGAGGTAGAGGTTGTAGTGTTACTGTATTCAGGGAAGTAGAGGTTGTAGTGTTACTGTATTCAGGGAGGTAGAGGTTGTAGTGTTACTGTATTCAGGGAGGTAGAGGTTGATGTATTCAGGGAGGTAGAGGTTGTAGTGTTTCTGTATTCAGGGAAGTAGAGGTTGTAGTGTTACTGTATTTAGGGAGGTAGAGGTTGTTGTATTCAGTGAGGTAAAGGTTGTTGTATTCAGGGAGGTAGAGGTTGATGTATTCAGGGAGGTAGATGTTGTAGTGTTACTGTATTCAGGGAGGTAGAGGTTGTTGTATTCAGGGAGGTAGATGTTGTAGTGTTACTGTATTCAGGGAGGTAGAGGTTGTTGTATTCAGGGAGGTAGAGGTTGTTGTATTCAGGGAGGTAGAGGTTGATGTATTCAGGGAGGTAGAGGTTGATGTATTCAGGGAGGTAGAGGTTGATGTATTCAGGGAGGTAGAGGTTGATGTATTCAGGGAGGTAGAGGTTGATGTATTCAGGGAGGTAGAGGTTGATGTATTCAGGGAGGTAGAGGTTGTAGTGTTACTGTATTCAGGGAGGTAGAGGTTGTAGTGTTACTGTATTCAGGGAAGTAGAGGTTGTAGTGTTACTGTATTCAGGGAGGTAGAGGTTGTTGTATTCAGGGAGGTAGAGGTTGATGTATTCAGGGAGGTAGAGGTTGATGTATTCAGGGAGGTAGAGGTTGATGTATTCAGGGAGGTAGAGGTTGATGTATTCAGGGAGGTAGAGGTTGATGTATTCAGGGAGGTAGAGGTTGATGTATTCAGGGAGGTAGAGGTTGTAGTGTTACTGTATTCAGGGAGGTAGAGGTTGTAGTGTTACTGTATTCAGGGAAGTAGAGGTTGTAGTGTTACTGTATTCAGGGAAGTAGAGGTTGTAGAGTTACTGTATTCAGGGAGGTAGAGGTTGTAGTGTTACTGTATTCAGGGAGGTAGAGGTTGTAGTGTTGCTGTATTCAGGGAGGTAGAGGTTGTAGTGTTGCTGTATTCAGGGAGGTAGAGGTTGTAGTGTTACTGTATTCAGGGAAGTAGAGGTTGTAGTGTTACTGTATTCAGGGAGGTAGAGGTTGTAGTGTTACTGTATTCAGGGAGGTAGAGGTTGATGTATTCAGGGAGGTAGAGGTTGTAGTGTTTCTGTATTCAGGGAAGTAGAGGTTGTAGTGTTACTGTATTTAGGGAGGTAGAGGTTGTTGTATTCAGTGAGGTAAAGGTTGTTGTATTCAGGGAGGTAGAGGTTGATGTATTCAGGGAGGTAGATGTTGTAGTGTTACTGTATTCAGGGAGGTAGAGGTTGTTGTATTCAGGGAGGTAGATGTTGTAGTGTTACTGTATTCAGGGAGGTAGAGGTTGTTGTATTCAGGGAGGTAGAGGTTGTTGTATTCAGGGAGGTAGAGGTTGATGTATTCAGGGAGGTAGAGGTTGATGTATTCAGGGAGGTAGAGGTTGATGTATTCAGGGAGGTAGAGGTTGATGTATTCAGGGAGGTAGAGGTTGTAGTGTTACTGTATTCAGGGAAGTAGAGGTTGTAGTGTTACTGTATTCAGGGAAGTAGAGGTTGTAGTGGTACTGTTTTCAGGGAAGTAGAGTTTGTGGTGTTACTGTATTCAGGGAGGTAGAGGTTGTAGTGTTACTGTATTCAGGGAAGTAGAGGTTGTAGTGTTACTGTATTCAGGGAAGTAGAGGTTGTAGAGTTACTGTATTCAGGGAGGTAGAGGTTGTAGTGTTACTGTATTCAGGGAGGTAGAGGTTGTAGTGTTGCTGTATTCAGGGAAGTAGAGGTTGTAGTGGTACTGTTTTCAGGGAAGTAGAGTTTGTAGTGTTACTGTATTCAGGGAGGTAGAGGTTGTAGTGTTACTGTATTCAGGGAAGTAGAGGTTGTAGTGTTACTGTATTCAGGGAAGTAGAGGTTGTAGAGTTACTGTATTCAGGGAGGTAGAGGTTGTAGTGTTACTGTATTCAGGGAGGTAGAGGTTGTAGTGTTACTGTATTCAGGGAGGTAGAGGTTGTAGTGTTACTGTATTCAGGGAAGTAGAGGTTGTAGTGGTACTGTTTTCAGGGAAGTAGAGTTTGTAGTGTTACTGTATTCAGGGAGGTAGAGGTTGTAGTGTTACTGTATTCAGGGAAGTAGAGGTTGTAGTGTTACTGTATTCAGGGAAATAGAGGTTGTAGTGGTACTGTTTTCAGGGAAGTAGAGTTTGTGGTGTTACTGTATTCAGGGAGGTAGAGGTTGTAGTGTTACTGTATTCAGGGAGGTAGAGGTTGTAGTGTTACTGTATTCAGGGAGGTAGAGGTTGTTGTATTCAGGGAGGTAGAGGTTGTTGTATTCAGGGAGGTAGAGGTTGTAGTGTTACTGTATTCAGAGAGGTAGAGGTTGTTGTATTCAGGGAGGTAGAGGTTGTTGTATTCAGGGAAGTAGAGGTTGTAGTGTTACTGTATTCAGGGAGGTAGAGGTTGTAGTGTTACTGTATTCAGGGAGGTAGAGGTTGTAGTGTTACTGTATTCAGGGAGGTAGAGGTTGTACTGTTACTGTATTCAGGGAGGTAGAGGTTGTAGTGTTACTGTATTCAGGGAGGTAGAGGTTGTAGTGTTACTGTATTCAGGGAGGTAGAGGTTGTAGTGTTACTGTATTCAGGGAGGTAGAGGTTGTAGTGTTACTGTATTCAGGGAAGTAGAGGTTGTTGTATTCATGGAGGTAGAGGTTGTTGTATTCAGGGAGGTAGAGGTTGTTGTATTCAGGGAGGTAGAGGTTGTTGTATTCAGGGAGGTAGAGGTTGTTGTATTCAGGGAGGTAGAGGTTGTAGTGTTACTGTATTCAGGGAGGTTGAGGTTGTAGTGTTACTGTATTCAGGGAGGTAGAGGTTGATGTATTCAGGGAGGTAGAGGTTGATGTATTCAGGGAGGTAGAGGTTGTAGTGTTACTGTATTCAGGGAGGTAGATGTTGTAGTGTTACTGTATTCAGGGAAGTAGAGGTTGTAATGTTACTGTATTCAGGGAAGTAGAGGTGTTGTATTCAGGGAGGTAGAGGTTGTAGTGTTACTGTATTCAGGGAGGTAGAGGTTGTAGTGTTACTGTATTCAGGGAGGTAGAGGCTGTAGTGTTACTGTATTCAGGGAGGTAGAGGTTGTTGTATTCAGGGAGGTAGAGGTTGTTGTATTCAGTGAGGTAGAGGTTGTTGTATTCAGTGAGGTAGAGGTTGTTGTATTCAGGGAGGTAGAGGTTACTGTATTCAGGGAGGTAGAGGTTGATGTATTCAGGGAGGTAGAGGTTGATGTATTCAGGGAGGTAGAGGTTGTTGTATTCAGGGAGGTAGAGGTTACTGTATTCAGGGAGGTAGAGGTTGTAGTGTTACTGTATTCAGGGAGGTAGAGGTTGATGTATTCAGGGAGGTAGAGGTTGTTGTATTCAGGGAGGTAGAGGTTGTAGTGTTACTGTATTCAGGGAGGTAGAGGTTGTAGTGTTACTGTATTCAGGGAGGTAGAGGTTGTTGTATTCAGTGAGGTAGAGGTTGTTGTATTCAGGGAGGTAGAGGTTACTGTATTCAGGGAGGTAGAGGTTGTAGTGTTACTGTATTCAGGGAGGTAGAGGTTGTAGTGTTGCTGTATTCAGGGAAGTAGAGGTTGTAGTGGTACTGTTTTCAGGGAAGTAGAGTTTGTAGTGTTACTGTATTCAGGGAGGTAGAGGTTGTAGTGTTACTGTATTCAGGGAAGTAGAGGTTGTAGTGTTACTGTATTCAGGGAAGTAGAGGTTGTAGAGTTACTGTATTCAGGGAGGTAGAGGTTGTAGTGTTACTGTATTCAGGGAGGTAGAGGTTGTAGTGTTACTGTATTCAGGGAGGTAGAGGTTGTAGTGTTACTGTATTCAGGGAAGTAGAGGTTGTAGTGGTACTGTTTTCAGGGAAGTAGAGTTTGTAGTGTTACTGTATTCAGGGAGGTAGAGGTTGTAGTGTTACTGTATTCAGGGAAGTAGAGGTTGTAGTGTTACTGTATTCAGGGAAATAGAGGTTGTAGTGGTACTGTTTTCAGGGAAGTAGAGGTTGTAGTGTTACTGTATTCAGGGAGGTAGAGGTTGTAGTGTTACTGTATTCAGGGAGGTAGAGGTTGTTGTATTCAGGGAGGTAGAGGTTGTTGTATTCAGGGAGGTAGAGGTTGTAGTGTTACTGTATTCAGAGAGGTAGAGGTTGTTGTATTCAGGGAGGTAGAGGTTGTTGTATTCAGGGAAGTAGAGGTTGTAGTGTTACTGTATTCAGGGAGGTAGAGGTTGTAGTGTTACTGTATTCAGGGAGGTAGAGGTTGTAGTGTTACTGTATTCAGGGAGGTAGAGGTTGTAGTGTTACTGTATTCAGGGAGGTAGAGGTTGTAGTGTTACTGTATTCAGGGAGGTAGAGGTTGTAGTGTTACTGTATTCAGGGAGGTAGAGGTTGTAGTGTTACTGTATTCAGGGAGGTAGAGGTTGTAGTGTTACTGTATTCAGGGAAGTAGAGGTTGTTGTATTCATGGAGGTCGAGGTTGTTGTATTCAGGGAGGTAGAGGTTGTTGTATTCAGGGAGGTAGAGGTTGTTGTATTCAGGGAGGTAGAGGTTGTTGTATTCAGGGAGGTAGAGGTTGTAGTGTTACTGTATTCAGGGAGGTTGAGGTTGTAGTGTTACTGTATTCAGGGAGGTAGAGGTTGATGTATTCAGGAAGGTAGAGGTTGATGTATTCAGGGAGGTAGAGGTTGTAGTGTTACTGTATTCAGGGAGGTAGATGTTGTAGTGTTACTGTATTCAGGGAAGTAGAGGTTGTAATGTTACTGTATTCAGGGAAGTAGAGGTGTTGTATTCAGGGAGGTAGAGGTTGTAGTGTTACTGTATTCAGGGAGGTAGAGGTTGTAGTGTTACTGTATTCAGGGAGGTAGAGGCTGTAGTGTTACTGTATTCAGGGAGGTAGAGGTTGTTGTATTCAGGGAGGTAGAGGTTGTTGTATTCAGTGAGGTAGAGGTTGTTGTATTCAGGGAGGTAGAGGTTACTGTATTCAGGGAGGTAGAGGTTGATGTATTCAGGGAGGTAGAGGTTGATGTATTCAGGGAGGTAGAGGTTGTTGTATTCAGGGAGGTAGAGGTTACTGTATTCAGGGAGGTAGAGGTTGTAGTGTTACTGTATTCAGGGAGGTAGAGGTTGATGTATTCAGGGAGGTAGAGGTTGTTGTATTCAGGGAGGTAGAGGTTGTAGTGTTACTGTATTCAGGGAGGTAGAGGTTGTAGTGTTACTGTATTCAGGGAGGTAGAGGTTGTTGTATTCAGTGAGGTAGAGGTTGTTGTATTCAGGGAGGTAGAGGTTACTGTATTCAGGGAGGTAGAGGTTGTAGTGTTACTGTATTCAGGGAGGTAGAGGTTGTTGTATTCAGTGAGGTAGAGGTTGTTGTATTCAGGGAGGTAGAGGTTACTGTATTCAGGGAGGTAGAGGTTGTAGTGTTACTGTATTCAGGGAGGTAGAGGTTGTAGTGTTACTGTATTCAGGGAGGTAGAGGTTGTAGTGTTACTGTATTCAGGGAGGTAGAGGTTGTAGTGTTACTGTATTCATGGAGGTAGAGGTTGTAGTGTTACTGTATTCGGGGAGGTAGAGGTTGTTGTATTCAGTGAGGTAGAGGTTGTTGTATTCAGGGAGGTGGAGGTTGTATATTGTTGTTGTAGATATCTGATACCTGGTGTTCAGTCCACCATCAAGACTAGATTTAACACTTGTTTCTGTTTGTCTTTCAGAATCAACTGGGAAACGGAAAGAAACGGAAAGAAGAAAGAAAGGTGATTTCCTATAATGTGTCCTCCTCTGAGCCTCCTGTAATGTTTCCTCCTCTGAGCCTCCTGTAATGTTTCCTCCTCTGAGCCTCCTGTAATGTTTCCTCCTATGAGTCTCCTGTAATGTGTCCTCCTATGAGCCTCCTGTAATGTTTCCTCCTCTGAGCCTCCTGTAATGTTTCCTCCTCTGAGCCTCCTGTAATATTTCCTCCTATGAGCCTCCTGTAATGTTTCCTCCTCTGAGCCTCTAATGTTTCCTCCTATGAGCCTCCTGTAATGTTTCCTCCTCTGAGCCTCCTGTAATATTTCCTCCTATGAGCCTCCTGTAATGTTTCCTCCTATGAGCCTCCTGTAATGTTTCCTCCTATGAGCCTCCTGTAATGTGTCCTCCTATGAGTCTCCAGTAATGTTTCCTCCTATGAGCCTCCTGTAATGTTTCCTCCTATGAGCCTCCAGTAATGTTTCCTCCTATGAGCCTCCAGTAATGTTTCCTCCTCTGAGCCTCCTGTGATGTTTCCTCCTCTGAGCCTCCTGTGATGTTTCCTCCTCTGAGCCTCCTGTAATGTTTCCTCCTCTGAGCCTCCTGTGATGTTTCCTCCTCTGAGCCTCCTGTGATGTTTCCTCCTCTGAGCCTCCTGTGATGTTTCCTCCTCTGAGCCTCCTGTGATGTTTCCTCCTCTGAGCCTCCTGTAATGTTTCCTCCTCTGAGCCTCCTGTAAAGTACTGAGTTCATGGTGCCCAGATAACGTTCATGTACTTAATGAGACTGAGACAACCTGTTTTGTTGAAACTCTTCCTTCGTTGATCTGTAGACATCAGCTATCAGTCAGTTGACTTTAGGCACCAGATATCCTTTCGTATAACAATAGAAATGATACTCATTATGTATTTCTGTGTGTCCATGTGCCCCAGGAAGGAAGAGGTCTGCTTCTGGAGCTCAGGGCTCCCCCGGTCCACCTGGTTCCCCAGGCCCCCAGGGGCCTCCAGGTATTCCTGGTATCCCTGGTATTCCTGGTAGCAACGCTGTGGGCCCCGCTGGACCTCCTGGTCGTCCCGGAACACAGGGGCCCCCCGGGCTGACGGGACCGGCAGGTAAGGATGAGATAATAGATCTAGGCAGCATATTGGTCACTCATATTATGACTGTGTCCCAAATGGCACCCTATTCCCTATAGCAGCCCTACTCCAGTCCTCCAGTACTAGCAGCAGTACAGTTTGTTGTAGCCCTCGACAAACACAATTGATTCTACTTGTTAACTAATCATCAGGCCTTCAATGAGTTGAATCAGGTGAGTTTATCTAGGGCTACAATACAAAAAAGTGTACTGTTGGTGAAGAGGAAAATGAAATACAACCCTGACCCAGAGAAGCATCGGCATTGTTCTGACCGGACTTCCTGTAGAGGTTCGGAACCCAGAGAAGCATCGGCATTGTTCTGACCGGACTTCCTGTGGAGGGTCGGAACCCAGAGAACATCAGCATTGTTCTGACCGGACTTCCTGTGGAGGGGCGGAACCCAGAGAACATCAGCATTGTTCTGACCGGACTTCCTGTGGAGGGGCGGAACCCAGAGAACATCAGCATTGTTCTGACCGGACTTCCTGTGGAGGGTCAGAAACTAAATCACAGTCAGCATGATTTTAATAGCGGGTGAGAGCATTCACAGCCGACCGCTCAGACTGGTGAGGGCATACCAGCCAACGTTTTTATAATTTCTTTAGGCTATGCAATTGTGTGAGAAAACAGAGTGATGGCCTCTATTAAAAAGAGGAGGTTCCCATCAGCTTTCTATAGGCTAGACCTACTATATTGATTTCTAAACTTTCCTAATATTAAGCACATTGCTACTCTTTACAACAGGAGGATAGCCTACCTGGCTGGCATGAAAATGAACCAGGGGAAAAGCGTCCTCCATTCGCTATTTAACCCTCCTGTTGTGTTCCGTTCGAATTGGACCGATTTACCGAAGTTTTCTCTCTGAGAAATGTAGTTAATTTAATCTGATTGTCATAAGGTTCCATGACTTTGTCCACACAGGGCATCTGAACACACAAAATACATTTAGTTTAAATGTAAATTAAATGTAATTTTGGGTGTTTTATTTAACTTCTGTACTCCTGTGGTGTTCCCGGCCATTTGAAATGAATGGGTGAGACTACAATTAGTGTATAAAATTGAGTTCAGGCACATGCCCATTCATCAGATGGACACACTTCCACTCCCAGACCCCCACATGCATGTATGTTTGAGCAAACACACACCTCACTCCCCTTCTTGGCTTCCATGGCAACCCCGACAGGAACCTTTCCCCAATAGAATCCTTCCCCCACGGTAACCACACCTATTGAGATTCTCACAAACAATCGCAACATTGTTTCAATAATATATAGAACTTTTCTCCAGCTCTGGTATATAAAGCTTTTTTGAGGCCTTTCTCACAATTCATTCTGTGGCAGCACAATGACCAAACAATATACTGTATGTGAGGCTCTTGATCATATCTTTGACCATGACAATGGTGAGGAGGAGAAGGTCCTTGTTATTAAACTATGACACAAAGTAGTCTGTGATAAATCACACAATATGTTTTATCTGAGTATTTGTTATAGTCAAAGTAATCTATACATTTGGCTTTTTTTTAACTCAATGAGGCCTACAGGCCATCAATAGCAAATATAAGTTCAAAACTTTTAACGTTCACAAGAACTTAAGTTGATTAAAAGATCTAACACAACATTAGGGGATAATGTGTATTATTATGGATTTATAATCAGCTATAACAGGGTGGTCATTTTGGACCGGAAACACAGAATTAATTCACATGAAACGAACACAACAGGGGGCTTAAGAGCATCGATGACATGTATTTTTCCCGCTGTCCCTGTTTGATACAGGTGCATGATGATGGTCCATTGTAAATCAAAACTCATTTCACACATATATCATTTTGTATATGTAAAGACAAGATTAGATCAAGAATAGTCTGATGGGTGACAATATTAGCCACTTGATAGGCTAATGATGTATTATCTGTTGTGAATTATATATTATCTGTTGTGAATGATGTATTATCTGTTGTGAATGATATATTATCTGTTGTGAATGATGTATTATCTGTTGTGAATGATGTATTATCTGTTGTGAATGATATATTATCTGTTGTGAATGATATATTATCTGTTGTGAATGATGTATTATCTGTTGTGAATGATGTATTATCTGTTGTGAATGATGTATTATCTGTTGTGAATGATGTATTATCTGTTGTGAATGATATATTATCTGTTGTGAATGATGTATTATCTGTTGTGAATGATGTATTATCTGTTGTGAATGATGTATTATCTGTTGTGAATGATGTATTATCTGTTGTGAATGATATATTATCTGTTGTGAATTATATATATTATCTGTTGTGAATTATATATATTGTCTCTTGTGAATTATATATTATCTGTTGTGAATTATATATTATCTGTTGTGAATTATATATATTATCTCTTGTGAATGATGTATTATCTGCTGTGAATGATATATTATCTGCTGTGAATGATATATTATCTCTTGTGAATGATATACTATCTGTTGTATGTTAGTATCACACCTCATGTGGCCTAGCCCATAGGCCTGTATGTTTTAATAAGGTTTGTATCACAACTAATGTGGCCAAATAACTTTTTTTAAATGAAGCACATTAATCTGCTTTACAAGGGGTGTAACTGGCATTTATAAGCAGCGTTAGTTTGAAGTTTGGGGAAGTTAATTTCCACCATAATAATGCACCTTTGTAAAAGCATTACATAATCACATTTGTGGTCACTTTTGAAAATTGTGTTTTCTGCTAATGGACCATTTGTGTGTATAGCCTACTACCATGTGCACATTGCTGTGCAGTAGGCTAATAGTTGATCAACATTTTAAGCTAAACGTGCTTGTCAAAGTGCTTGTCTCATTCTGAATGAGAGACTGATGAAGTGTGTGCAGCCTGGGCAAAAAAACAAAGCAGAGCTCATGTCTTTTCATGCAACTTTTTTCAAATAATCATTAAAGTCTCATCATGCAGCCTTACAATGTATTAAACATCTAAACATATAGCCTAACGTTTGTAGAACAACTAAAGTTACATTAATGACTCTAAAATCAAGCATATGAGAACCTGTTTCTTTGTTAACAGCTCAACACAGAATAGCCTCGTGCTCCCTCCATCAAAACGTTTGGAGAAAATATCCTTTCTTTTTTATTCAGCTGTGTTCAATTGTATTCTTCATACTATAAAATAATATAAAATAATACCACGGAATTCTAAGCAGATCTTGTCTGCTAAATGAACTGGTGTAGCCCACAGCCATATGGCACAGCCAGATCAGGACCTAACATAAGGACAACTCAGAGTATTCTGTTCTTCTGAAATAGACTACATTTTCTTCATATCATGTTTCTTTAGACCTGTCTAAAATAAATAATGGATTTATTGTGATGGTGTAGGCTATATTACATGGATTTATTGTGATGGTGTAGGTGGACTATATTACATGGATTTATTGTGATGGTGTAGACTATATTACATGGATTTATTGTGATGGTGTAGACTATATTACATGGATTTATTGTGATGGTGTAGACTATATTACATGGATTTATTGTGATGGTGTAGACTATATTACATGGATTTATTGTGATGGTGTAGGTAGACTATATTATATGGATTTATTGTGTTGGTGTAGGTCTATATTACATGGATTTATTGTGATGGTGTAGACTATATTACATGGATTTATTGTGATGGTGTAGGTAGACTATATTACATGGATTTATTGTGTTGGTGTAGGTAGACTATATTACATGGATTTATTGTGTTGGTGTAGGTAGACTATATTACATGGATTTATTGTGATGGTGTAGGTAGACTATATTACATGGATTTATTGTGATGGTGTAGACTATATTACATGGATTTATTGTGATGGTGTAGACAGACTATATTACATGGATTTATTGTGATGGTGTAGACTATATTACATGGATTTATTGTGATGGTGTAGACTATATTACATGGATTTATTGTGATGGTGTAGACTATATTACATGGATTTATTGTGATGGTGTAGACTATATTACATGGATTTATTGTGATGGTGTAGACTATATTACATGGATTTATTGTGATGGTGTAGACTATATTACATGGATTTATTGTGATGGTGTAGACTATATTACATGGATTTATTGTGATGGTGTAGGTAGACTATATTACATGGATTTATTGTGTTGGTGTAGGCTATATTACATGGATTTATTGTGATGGTGTAGACAGACTATATTACATGGATTTATTGTGATGGTGTAGACTATATTACATGGATTTATTGTGATGGTGTAGACTATATTACATGGATTTATTGTGATGGTGTAGACTATATTACATGGATTTATTGTGATGGTGTAGGTAGACTATATTACATGGATTTATTGTGTTGGTGTAGGCTATATTACATGGATTTATTGTGATGGTGTAGGCTATATTACATGGATTTATTGTGATGGTGTAGACTATATTACATGGATTTATTGTGATGGTGTAGACTATATTACATGGATTTATTGTGATGGTGTAGACTATATTGCATGGATTTATTGTGATGGTGTAGGTAGACTATATTACATGGATTTATTGTGATGGTGTAGACTATATTACATGGATTTATTGTGATGGTGTAGACTATATTACATGGATTTATTGTGATGGTGTAGACTATATTACATGGATTTATTGCGATGGTGTAGGTAGACTATATTACATGGATTTATTGTGATGGTGTAGACTATATTACATGGATTTATTGTGATGGTGTAGGTAGACTATATTACATGGATTTATTGTGATGGTGTAGGTAGACTATATTACATGGATTTATTGTGATGGTGTAGTAGACTATATTACATGGATTTATTGTGATGGTGTAGGTAGACTATATTACATGGATTTATTGTGATGGTGTAGACTATATTACATGGATTTATTGTGATGGTGTAGGTAGACTATATTACATGGATTTATTGTGATGGTGTAGGTAGACTATATTACATGGATTTATTGTGATGGTGTAGGCTATATTACATGGATTTATTAGACTTTTCTAAAAAACAAAGTAGATGCTCCAAAGGTCTGCATTGGTGTCTTGTAGTCTGTGTGGAAGCCAGGAGATGCTGAATGTGTTTAAGGTAATTAACGGTAACTTACCGTGAGACCGACCAGTTATTTGAATGACCTTCCCCTGCTGTCAACATGGCCGCTACAGCCCTAGTTTAGATCACTCTGTTGTCCTGCCTGAAGTTGGGGTCAGGGGTCCCAAATGGAACCCTATATAGTGCATTACTTTTGTTGGGCCCCGGTCAAATGTAAAGGGAGTAGGGTGCCATTTGGGACAAAGTTCAGAGTTAGGGACTGATCCAGGATCTGATTCTATCTGTTACAGGATTCGTCGATAAAACCAAAACAAGGGACTTCCAGGTAGAGTATCTCATCTTTGAACAAACATTTTTACAACACATTATTACATGACTTATTATTGTACCGAACAACGATGAAGGTTGGGAGTAATGCTGTGCTCCTAAAGACTGACTGGATGTGTGTGATGTGTGTTGCAGCCTGCTGTGGTTCATCTACAAGGACAGGAAACCACCATTCAGGTTAAGGAAGGTTAGTGTCCATTGTAGATAAAACCTTTTGCGTGGTATTGTCTACCTTCAATACTGTAGGTGTACCTTGTTCAGAGGTGCTCTGGGTGTTTCCTCGGGATGCTTGGACCGCCTTTCCCCCATGATGATTGATTGATGGATTGATTGATTGATTGATGTCTTTGTCTAGACCTGTCTGAAGGTGTCTTGAGGAACTGGAAGATGGTGTCGATCCACCACCGTGTCTTCAAGATGCACTCTCGCTCCGGACAACTGGAGGTCCTCCTGGACGGCATCTACTTCATATATAGTCAGGTAGAAGTGAGTAGTGACTACTACAATAATACTATTGATTTACATTACTAATACTATATACTACTACAGTCTCTACCTACTTCATATATAGTCAGGTAGAAGTGAGTAGTGACTACTACAATAATACTATTGATTTACATTACTAATACTATATACTACTACAGTCTCTACCTACGTCATATATAGTCAGGTAGAAGTGAGTAGTGACTACTACAATAATACTACGACTACATTACTAATACTATATACTACTACAGTCTCTACCTACTTCATATATAGTCAGGTAGAAGTGAGTAGAGTGACTACTACAATAATACTACTATTGATTTACATTACTAATACTATATACTACTACAGTCTCTACCTGCTTCATATATAGTCAGGTAGAAGTGAGTAGTGACTACTACAATAATACTACGACTACATTACTAATACTATATACTACTACAGTCTCTACCTACTTTGTATATAGTCAGCTAGAGGTGAGTACTATAGTAATACTACAACTCTACTAATACTACAATTTCATTTGTCACATGATTGGTAAACAAGTTTAGACTAACAGTGAAATGCTTACTTATGGGTCCTTTTCCAACAATGCAGAGTTCAAGATAAATAATGACACAAGGAATAACTAATAACGAGTAAATATAACACGGCTATAGACATGAAGTATAAAATAACATGGCTATATACAGGGAGTAGAAAATAACACGGCTATAGACATGAAGTATAAAATAACATGGCTATATACAGGGAGTAGAAAATAACACAGCTATATACAGGAAGTATAAAATAACACAGCTATATACAGGAAGTAGAAAATAACACAGCTATATACAGGAAGTAGAAAATAACACAGCTATATACAGGAAGTAGAAAATAACACGGCTATATACAGGAAGTAGAAAATAACACGGCTATATACAGGAAGTAGATGATAACACGGCTATATACAGGGAGTAGAAAATAACACGGCTATATACAGGGAGTAGAAAATAACACAGCTATATACAGGGAGTAGAAAATAACACGGCTATATACAGGAAGTAGAAAATAACATGGCTATATACATTTTGTTACGTTACTGTCTTATTCTAAAATTGATTAAATCATTTTTCCCCTCATCAATTTACACACAATACTGACATCACAATACCCCATATGACATCACAGTACCCCATATGACATCACAATACCCCATATGTCAAAGCAAAACATTTTTTTTTAAATTTTAACTTTAAAAAAAACGCTTGGCATTCGTGACCCTTTACTCAGCACTTTGTTGAAGTACCTTCAGCAGCGATTACAGCCTCCAGTCTTGTTGGGTGTGACGCTAAAAGCTTGGCACACCTGTATTTGAAGAGTTTCTCCCATTCTTCTCTGTAGATCCTCTCAAGCTTTGTCAGGTTGGATGGGGAGTGTTGCTGCACAGCTGTTTTCAGGTCTCTCCAGAGATGTTCAATCGGGTTCAAGTTCAGGCTCCAGCTGGGCCACTCAAGGACATTCAGAGACTTGTCCCAAAGCCACTCCTGCATTGTCTTGGCTGTGTGCTTCGGGTCATTGTCCTGTTGGAAGGTGAACCTTCACCCCAGTCTGAGGTCCTGAGTGCTCTGGAGCAGGTTTTCATCAAGGATCTCTCTGTAATTTGCTCTGTTCTGTTAATTTTTGCCTCGATCCTGATTAGTCTCTCAGTCCCTGCTGCTGAAAAACATCCCCACAGCATGATGCTGCCACCACCATGCTTCACCGTAGAGATGGTGCCAGGTTTCCTCCAGGCATTCAGGTCAAAGAGTTCAATCTTGGTTTCATCAGACCAGAGAGTCATGTGTCTCTTGGTCTGAGTCCTTTAGGTGCCTTTTGGTAAACTCCAAGCGGGCTGTCATGTGCCTTTTACTGAGGAGTGGCTTCCGTCTGGCCACGCTACCATAAAGGCCTAATTGGTGAAGTGCTGCAGAGATGGTTGTCCTTCTGGAAGGTTCTACCACAGAAGAACTCTGGAGCTCTGACAGTGTGACCATCGGGTTCTTGGTCACCTCCCTGATCAAGTCCATTCTCCCCTGATTGCTCAGTTTGGCCGGCTGGCCAGCTCTAGGAAGATTCTGGATTGTACCAGACTTCTTCCATTTTAAGAATGATGGAGTCCACTGTGTTCTTGGGGACCTTCAATGCTGCAGGAATGTTTTGGTACCCTTCCCCAGATCTGAGCCTCGACACAATCCTGTCTCGGAGCTCTACGGACAATTCCTCTGATCTCATGGCTTTTCTTTGCTCTGACATGTACTGCTAACTGTGGGACCTTATATAGACAGGTGTGTGCCTTTCCAAATCATGTCCAATCAATTGAATATACAACAGGTGGACTCCAATCAAGTTGTAGAAACATCTCAATGATGATCAATGGAAACAGGATGCACCTGAGCTCAATTTCGAGTCTCATAGCAAAGGGTCTGAATACTTATGTAAATAAGGTCATTCTGTTTTTTATTTGTAGTAAATGTTTAAAAAACATTTTTTTTTAAACGTTTCACTTTGTCATTATGGGGTATTGTGTGTAGACTGATGAGGATGATTGTATTTTTTAATCCATTTTAGAATAAGGATTTAACGTAACAAGAAGTTGTAGAACGTCCGAATGCACTGTACAAAGGGAGTACCAGCACGATGTGCAGTGGTACAAGGCAATAGACTGTGCTGAAGTGTGTGTGTGTGTGTGTGTGTGTGTGTGTGTGTGTGTGTGTGTGTGTGTGTGTGTGTGTGTGTGTGTGTGTGTGTGTGTGTGTGTGTGTGTACTGAGTTTACAAAATATTAAGAACACCTTCTCTTTCCATGACATAAACTGACCAGGTGAAAGCTGTGATCCCTTATTGATGTCACTTGTTAAATCCACTTCAGTGTAGATGAAGGGGAGGAGACGGGTTAAGGAAGGATGTTAAAGCCTTGAGACATTTCAGACATGGATTGTGTACGTGTTCCATTCAGAGGGTGAAAGGGCAAGACCAAAGATTTAGGTGCCTTTTGAACAGGGTATGGTAGTAGGTGCCAGGCGCACCGGTTTGAGTGTCTAGAACTGCAACGCTGCTGGGTTTTTCACACTCAACAGTTTTCCATGTGTCCACCACCCAAATGACATCCAGCCAACTTGACAAAACTGGGAAGCATTGGAGTCAACATGGGCCAGCATCCCTGTGGAACGCTTTCGATACCTTGTAGTCCATGTTCTGATGAATTGAGGCTGTTCTGTGGGCAAAAGGGGGTGCAACTCAATATTAGGACGGTGTTCTTAATGTTGTGTGTGTGTGTAATGATGATACCACATC
Source organism: Oncorhynchus masou masou (assembly GCF_036934945.1). Classification (NCBI taxonomy): domain Eukaryota; kingdom Metazoa; phylum Chordata; class Actinopteri; order Salmoniformes; family Salmonidae; genus Oncorhynchus; species Oncorhynchus masou. The sequence continues at coordinate 93,245,834 of NC_088243.1, read as the reverse complement.
TCAGGTGTACTATCCACTTAGTCTGACCCTCTTCCTCCTCTACCTGACCCTCTCTCTTCTTCCTCCTCTACCTGACCCTCTCTTCTCTTCCTCCTCCAACTGACCCCCTCTCCTCTTCCTCCTTTACCTGACCCTCTCTCCTCTTCCTCCTCTATCTGACCCTCTCTCCTCTTCCTCCTCTACCTGACCCTCTCTCCTCTTCCTCCTCTACCTGACCCTCTCTCCTCTTCCTCCTCTACCTGACCCTCTCCCCTCTTCCTCCTCTACCTGACCCTCTCCCCTCTTCCTCCTCTACCTGACCCACTTTCCTCTTCCTCCTCTACCTGACCCTCTCTCCTCTTCCTCCTCTACCTGACCCTCTCTCCTCTTCCTCCTCTACCTGACCCTCTCTCCTCTTCCTCCTCTACCTGACCCTCTCTCCTCTTCCTCCTCTACCTTACCCTCTCTCCTCTTCCTCCTCTACCTGACCCTCTCCCCTCTTCCTCCTCTACCTGACCCTCTCTCCTCTTCCTCCTCTACCTGACCCTCTCTCCTCTTCCTCCTCTACCTGACCCTCTCTCCTCTTCCTCCTCTACCTGACCCTCTCTTCTCTTCCTCCTCTACCTGACCCTCTCTCCTCTTCCTCCTCTACCTGACCCTCTCTCCTCTTCCTCCTCTACCTGACCCTCTCTCCTCTTCCTCCTCTACCTGACCCTCTCTCCTCTTCCTCCTCTACCTGACCCTCTCCCCTCTTCCTCCTCTACCTGACCCTCTTCCTCCTCTACCTGACCCTCTCCCCTCTGCCTCCTCTACCTGACCCTCTCCCCTCTTCCTCCTCTACCTGACCCTCTCCCCTCTTCCTCCTCTACCTGACCCTCTCCCCTCTTCCTCCTCTACCTGACCCTCTCTCCTCTTCCTCCTCTACCCTGACCCTCTCTCCTCTTCCTCCTCTACCTGACCCTCTCTCCTCTTCCTCCTCTACTTGACCCTCTCTTCTTCCTCCTCTACCTGACCCTCTCTCCTCTTCATCCTCTACCTGACCCTCTCTCCTCTTCCTCCTCTACCTGACCCTCTCTCCTCTTCCTCCTCTACCTGACCCTCTCTCCTCTTCCTCCTCTACCTGACCCTCTCCCTCTTCCTCCTCTACCTGACCCTCTTCCTCCTCTACCTGACCCTCTCCCCTCTGCCTCCTCTACCTGACCCTCTCCCCTCTTCCTCCTCTACCTGACCCTCTCCCCTCTTCCTCCTCTACCTGACCCTCTCTCCTCTTCCTCCTCTACCTGACCCTCTCCCCTCTTCCTCCTCTACCTGACCCTCTTCCTCCTCTACCTGACCCTCTCCCCTCTTCCTCCTCTACCTGACCCTCTCCCCTCTTCCTCCTCTACCTGACCCTCTCCCCTCTTCCTCCTCTACCTGACCCTCTCTCCTCTTCCTCCTCTACCTGACCCTCTCCCCTCTTCCTCCTCTACCTGACCCTCTTCCTCCTCTACCTGACCCTCTCCCCTCTTCCTCCTCTACCTGACCCTCTCCCCTCTTCCTCCTCTACCTGACCCTCTCCCCTCTTCCTCCTCTACCTGACCCTCTCTCCTCTTCCTCCTCTACCTGACCCTCTCCCCTCTTCCTCCTCTACCTGACCCTCTCCCCTCTTCCTCCTCTACCTGACCCTCTTCCTCCTCTACCTGACCCTCTCCCCTCTTCCTCCTCTACCTGACCCTCTCCCCTCTTCCTCCTCTACCTGACCCTCTCCCCTCTTCCTCCTCTACCTGACCCTCTCTCCTCTTCCTCCTCTACCTGACCCTCTCCCCTCTTCCTCCTCTACCTGACCCTCTCCCCTCTTCCTCCTCTACCTGACCCTCTCCCCTCTTCCTCCTTTACCTGACCCTCTCTCCTCTTCCTCCTCTACCTGACCCTCTCCCCTCTTCCTCCTCTACCTGACCCTCTCCCCTCTTCCTCCTCTACCTGACCCTCTTCCTCCTCTACCTGACCCTCTCCCCTCTTCCTCCTCTACCTGACCCTCTCCCCTCTTCCTCCTCTACCTGACCCTCTCTCCTCTTCCTCCTCTACCTGACCCTCTCCCCTCTTCCTCCTCTACCTGACCCTCTTCCTCCTCTACCTGACCCTCTCCCCTCTTCCTCCTCTACCTGACCCTCTCTCCTCTTCCTCCTCTACCTGACCCTCTCTCCTCTTCCTCCTCTACCTGACCCTCTCCCCTCTTCCTCCTCTACCTGACCCTCTCTCCTCTTCCTCCTCTACTTGACCCTCTCTCCTCTTCCTCCTCTACTTGACCCTCTCTTCTCTTCCTCCTCTACCTGACCCTCTCTCCTCTTCCTCCTCTACCTGACCCTCTCTCCTCTTCCTCCTCTACCTGACCCTCTCTCCTCTTCCTCCTCTACCTGACCCTCTCTCCTCTTCCTCCTCTACCTGACCCTCTCTCCTCTTCCTCCTCTACCTGACCCTCTCCCCTCTTCCTCCTCTACCTGACCCTCTTCCTCCTCTACCTGACCCTCTCCCCTCTTCCTCCTCTACCTGACCCTCTCTCCTCTTCCTCCTCTACCTGACCCTCTCTCCTCTTCCTCCTCTACCTGACCCTCTCTCCTCTTCCTCCTCTACCTGACCCTCTCTCCTCTTCCTCCTCTACCCCTACCTCTGCCAGATATATTCATCTTCTCTCTCTCCTTCTCCTCCCTCTGTTCACCAGGTGTACTATCTCAACTTCACGGACATTGCCAGCTACGAGGTGATGGTAGACTTCACCCCCTTCCTGCGTTGTACCTGCAGCATGGAGACGGGGCAGAGGAAGTTCAACACGTGCTACACGGCGGGGGTCAGCCTGCTGAGGGCGGGACAAAGGATCTCCATCAGGATGGTCTATGATGACACGCTGATCAGCATGACCAATCATACTACGTTCCTGGGGAGCGTCAGGCTGGGGGATTCCCCCTGACCATGACCAATACGGCACAACTTCCTGGGACATCCTGACCAATCATACTGCGTTCCTGGGGAGCGTCAGGCTGGGGGATTCCCCCTGACCATGACCAATACGGCACAACTTCCTGGGACATCCTGACCAATCATACTGCGTTCCTGGGGCGTGTCTGTAACGACTGTCTTCGGGTGAAAGAGAGGAGGACCAAGATGTAGCGTGATAATCCATATTTTAATGGGATACTTAAACAACGAACAAAACCACAAACCGATAAAAAAGGAATGAAGACGAATCAGTCCCGTAGCGTGAACACTAAACACTGGAACAGGAGCAATCACCCACAAAATACCCACAGAATATGGCTGCCTAAATATGGTTCCCAATCATAGAAAACGACAGACAGCTGCCTCTGATTGAGAACCAATGTAGGCAACAATAGACGTACAAAAACACCTAGATAGGAAAACACCCCCCATAAACATACAAAAACACATACATCGCCCATGTCACACCCTGACCTAACCAAAGTAACAAAGAATATTAAGGTCAGGGTGTGACAGTGTCTGGCTGGGGGATTTCCCCCTGGCCAATAGGTCACCACTTCCTGGCGCTCCATGACCAATCACACTAAGTTCCTGGGACTTCCTGACCAATCACACCACCTTCCTGGGACTTCCTGACCAATCACACCTCCTTCCTGGGACTTCCTGACCAATCACACCTCCTTCCTGGGACTTCCTGACCAATCACACCTCCTTCCTGGGACTTCCTGACCAATCACACCTCCTTCCTGGGACTTCCTGACCAATCACACTACGTTCCTTTTGGAGCGTCCGGCTGGGGGGGAGACTCCCACACCAGCACATCACTAAGTAGTACAATCAACCTTGATCTCCGCATCGAGACATTATCTCACATTTCTTTTAGACTAAAATTTAGTTTTCAACAGCGGGACATTTGTATAAAACTTTATCTCTCTGACATTTGCAACATTGTTTCAATATTCAAATTGGATCTCCATCTGTCCCGTAGTAATGAATCGGGATGAGACAGACAGTCAGGCAGCATTTCTCAACTAGTGGAAATCATGAATCCGCATCATTTTTATGGATGTATATGAAGAAATGTCAATTGAAAAAAGATCAAGTGAAATGAAGTGCAGCTAGTTTTCAGTCTTTCCAGCTTCAGTTTGTAGTGATTGTGTTGTTGGCTGTGTTGTTGGCTGTGCTGTTGGCTGTGTTGTTGGCTACCTCCTCTGAACAACAGTGTCCAGACGCCTCACTATCTCATTGTTATTGATGTATACAAATAAATGTCACTAGAAATCAGCTTATGCAAATGCAGCTACTTTGCTGTTATTCTGTCTGCTCTGTTTGACGTGACTGTATGTTAGCAGTAGTTAGCTAGCTAGCAAGCAAGGGATAAGAACGTTGCCAGTCAGTATGGCAATGGAACATCTAGAACAAATGACTGGGTCTCGTCCATAGATACAGAACAACAAGACTGAACGACTGGGTCGCCATAGATACAGAACAAAAAGACTGAACGACTGGGTCGCCATAGATACAGAACAACAAGACTGAACGACTGGGTCGCCATAGATACAGAACTAAAAGACTGAACGACTGGGTCCCGTCCATGGATACAGAACAACAAGACTGAACGACTGGGTCGCCATGGATACAGAACAACAAGACTGAACGACTGGGTCGCCATAGATACAGAACAACAAGACTGAACGACTGGGTCTCTTCCATAGATACTGAACAAAAAGACTGAACGACTGGGTCGCCATAGATACTGAACAACAAGACTGAACGACTGGGTCGTGTCTCTGACAACCGAACCGATAGAACGAACGACAAGCTGGCTCGTGTAGCAACCCAAGATTTGTGTCGCGACCATATCTTATGGAAGGATGAAATAGTGTGAATAAATTAATCTAACAACACCTTGTGAATATATCCTTAAACACCGGCTTCTCAGCGTTATCACTTAACTATGCATCTTCGTCTCTGTTTCGGCACCAACTGGTAGGTTTAGTTTGGAGAGGCTTTACGCACCAAATATTGTTGAGTTTAATAAAAAAATACAGTGGTTTGATTCATCCTGAAAGTTGTCATGTTTAAGTTCAATCTAAAAAACAAATTGACCAGTAGTCCTATAAATCTACCCTGATCCTCACTAATCATGGCACTGTAATAGGGGTTAACCAGTAGTCCTATAAATCTACCCTGATCCTCACTAATCATGGCACTATAATAGGGGTTAACCAGTAGTCCTAGTCCTCACTAATCATGGCACTGTAATAGGGGTTAACCAGTAGTCCTATAAATCTACCCTGGTCCTCACTAATCATGGCACTGTAATAGGGGTTAACCAGTAGTCCTATAAATCTACCCTGATCCTCACTAATCATGGCACTGTAATAGGGGTTAACCAGTAGTCCTAGTCCTCACTAATCATGGCACTGTAATAGGGGTTAACCAGTAGTCCTATAAATCTACCCTGATCCTCACTAATCATGGCACTGTGATAGGGGTTAACCAGTAGTCCTAGTCCTCACTAATCATGGCACTATAATAGGGGTTAACCAGTAGTCCTATAAATCTACCCTGATCCTCACTAATCATGGAACTATAATAGGGGTTAACCAGTAGTCCTATAAATCTACCCTGATCCTCACTAATCATGGCACTGTAATAGGGGTTGACCAGTAGTCCTATAAATCTACCCTGGTCCTCACTAATCATGGAACTGTAGTAGGGGTTAACCAGTAGTCCTATAAATCTACCCTGATCCTCACTAATCATGGCACTGTGATAGGGGTTAACCAGTAGTCCTAGTCCTCACTAATCATGGCACTGTAATAGGGGTTAACCAGTAGTCCTATAAATCTACCCGATCCTCACTAATCATGGCACTGTAATAGGGGTTAACCAGTAGTCCTATAAATCTACCCGATCCTCACTAATCATGGCACTGTAATAGGGGTTAACCAGTAGTCCTATAAATCTACCCTGATCCTCACTAATCATAGAACTATAATAGGGGTTAACCAGTAGTCCTGGTCCTCACTAATCATGGCACTATAATAGGGGTTGACCAGTAGTCCTATAAATCTACCCTGGTCCTCACTAATCATGGCACTGTAATAGGGGTTAACCAGTAGTCCTGGTCCTCACTAATCATGGCACTGTAATAGGGGTTAACCAGTAGTCCTAGTCCTCACTAATCATGGCACTGTAATAGGGGTTGACCAGTAGTCCTATAAATCTACCCTGGTCCTCACTAATCATGGCACTATAATAGGGGTTGACCAGTAGTCCTATAAATCTACCCTGGTCCTCACTAATCATGGCACTGTAATAGGGGTTAACCAGTAGTCCTATAAATCTACCCTGATCCTCACTAATCATGGCACTGTAATAGGGGTTAACCAGTAGTCCTATAAATCTACCCTGGTCCTCACTAATCATGGCACTATAATAGGGGTTAAACAGTAGTCCTATAAATCTACCCTGATCCTCACTAATCATGGCACTGTAATAGGGGTTGACCAGTAGTCCTAGTCCTCACTAATCATGGCACTGTAATAGGGGTTAACCAGTAGTCCTGGTCCTCACTAATCATGGCACTGTGATAGGGGTTAACCAGTAGTCCTAGTCCTCACTAATCATGGCACTGTAATAGGGGTTAACCAGTAGTCCTATAAATCTACCCTGATCCTCACTAATCATGGCACTGTAATAGGGGTTGACCAGTAGTCCTATAAATCTACCCTGATCCTCACTAATCATGGACCTGTAATAGGGGTTAACCAGTAGTCCAATAAATCTACCTTGATCCTCACTAATCATGGAACTGTAATAGGGGTTAACCAGTAGTCCTATAAATCTACCCTGATCCTCACTAATCATGGCACTGTAATAGGGGTTGACCAGTAGTCCTATAAATCTACCCTGGTCCTCACTAATCATGGCACTGTAATAGGGGTTGACCAGTAGTCCTATAAATCTACCCTGATCCTCACTAATCATGGCACTGTAATAGGGGTTAACCAGTAGTCCTATAAATCTACCCTGGTCCTCACTAATCATGGCACTGTAATAGGGGTTAACCAGTAGTCCTATAAATCTACCCTGATCCTCACTAATCATGGCACTGTAATAGGGGTTAACCAGTAGTCCTAGTCCTCACTAATCATGGCACTATAATAGGGGTTAAACAGTAGTCCTATAAATCTACCCTGATCCTCACTAATCATGGCACTGTAATAGGGGTTAACCAGTAGTCCTAGTCCTCACTAATCATGGCACTGTAATAGGGGTTAACCAGTAGTCCTAGTCCTCACTAATCATGGCACTGTAATAGGGGTTGACCAGTAGTCCTATAAATCTACCCTGGTCCTCACTAATCATGGCACTGTAATAGGGGTTGACCAGTAGTCCTATAAACCTACCCTGATCCTCACTAATCATGGCACTGTAATAGGGGTTGACCAGTAGTCCTATAAATCTACCCTGATCCTCACTAATCATGGCACTATAATAGGGGTTAACCAGTAGTCCTAGTCCTCACTAATCATGGCACTGTAATAGAGGTTAACCAGTAGTCCTGGTCCTCACTAATCATGGCACTGTAATAGGGGTTGACCAGTAGTCCTATAAATCTACCCTGGTCCTCACTAATCATGGCACTGTAATAGAGGTTAACCAGTAGTCCTGGTCCTCACTAATCATGGCACTGTAATAGGGGTTGACCAGTAGTCCTGGTCCTCACTAATCATGGCACTGTAATAGGGGTTAAACAGTAGTCCTAGTCCTCACTAATCATGGCACTGTAATAGGGGTTAACCAGTAGTCCTATAAATCTACCCTGATCCTCACTAATCATGGCACTATAATAGGGGTTAACCAGTAGTCCTATAAATCTACCCTGGTCCTCACTAATCATGGCACTGTAATAGGGGTTAACCAGTAGTCCTGGTCCTCACTAATCATGGCACTGTAATAGGGGTTAACCAGTAGTCCTATAAATCTACCCTGATCCTCACTAATCATGGAACTGTGATAGGGGTTAACCAGTAGTCCTATAAATCTACCCTGATCCTCACTAATCATGGCACTGTAATAGGGGTTAACCAGTAGTCCTAGTCCTCACTAATCATGGCACTGTAATAGGGGTTAACCAGTAGTCCTATAAATCTACCCTGATCCTCAGTAATCATGGACCTATAATAGAGGTTAACCAGTAGTCCTGGTCCTCACTAATCATGGCACTGTAATAGGGGTTAACCAGTAGTCCTGGTCCTCACTAATCATGGAATTATAATAGAGGTTAACCAGTAGTCCTGGTCCTCACTAATCATGGCACTGTAATAGGGGTTAAACAGTAGTCCTAGTCCTCACTAATCATGACACTGTAATAGGGGTTAACCAGTAGTCCTATAAATCTACCCTGATCCTCACTAATCATGGCACTGTAATAGGGGTTAAACAGCAGTGCTGGTCCTCACTAATCATGGCACTGTAATAGGGGTTAACCAGTAGTCCTATAAATCTACCTCCACCACAACTCCATTAATACAGGGTATCTGTAGACACTCCTCCATTACATTACCACAGATCGTCGTCCCCGCTCTGCTGTGAAACATCTGATTCAGATCGTCATAGTACTGAAGACCTGTTGATTACTTTCACTTTTCCCAAAATAATGCTTTCCTGAGCCCCCTGATGAAGACAGGAGGCCATTTTAGACTGTTGTAATGTGTCTCACTTCAAGCCCAGATGGACCCATTGGCCAGTTCTTGTTCTAGCCAGTCAAATGTTTTTATTCACTGTAGCCTTGGTTCTCTAATCGGAAAGATGAACACGTATTTATAAACAGGAAGGATACTGTGCTGACACATACTGTGTGTATTAACAATGTAGTTATACATACTGTGTGTATTAACAATGTAGTTATACATACTGTGTGTATTAACAATGTAGTTATACATACTGTGTGTATTAACAATGTAGTTATACATACTGTGTGTATTAACAATGTAGTTATACATACTGTGTTTGAACACAGCTTCACCATGTCTCACATGCAGCAGACTAACAGGCATGTCGTTCTGTTATAATGCTGATGTAGTTCCTAGTTACCGAATGAATGGGAACACATTTGATGTAATTCAGTTCATAGTTCTTCAAGGAATACCTAGGATAGGATAAGTAATCCTTCTCACCACCCCCCCCCTTAATGATTTAGATGCACTATTGTAAAGTGGCTGTTCCACTGGATGTCAGAAGGTGAATTCACCAATTTGTAAGTCGCTCTGGATAAGAGCGTCTGCTAAATGACTTAAATGTAATGTAATGTAATGTAATGTATATTCGTATGTCTCTGTCCATACAAGTATGTACATACCGTGGGATATACTTCTGTAAAAGGAAGTGATGGATGACGTTAAAACACGTGTATTTTGTCTGAATTCTCCCGGTCTGTGGTATTGATTGATAGCGGTTAGGAACTGATTTCATATGCCACTCGGTTGGAGGAAACCCTGACGAGGACACGTGTTGTTCGCAGGAAGTCTCTATTCAGATGTGTCCTTTTGCTGAATGTCAACAGTTATGTGACGACAAACTCACTCTGCTATCTGAACTTCCTCTAAACAGGCTGTCTGTCTAATGGAACCATTTCCCTCTAAACAGGATGTACAGGCTGTCTGCCTAATGGAACCATTTCCCTCTAAACAGGATGTACAGGCTGTCTGTCTAATGGAACCATTTCCCTCTAAACAGGATGTACAGGCTGTCTGTCTAATGGAACCATTTCCCTCTAAACAGGCTGTCTGCCTAATGGAACCATTTCCCTCTAAACAGGATGTACAGGCTGTCTGTCTAATGGAACCATTTCCCTCTAAACAGGATGTACAGGCTGTCTGCCTAATGGAACCATTTCCCTCTAAACAGGATGTACTGGCTGTCTGCCTAATGGAACCATTTCCCTCTAAACAGGATGTACAGGCTGTCTGCCTAATGGAACCATTTCCCTCGAAACAGGATGTACAGGCTGTCTGCCTAATGGAACCATTTCCCTCTAAACAGGCTGTCTGTCTAATGGAACCATTTCCCTCTAAACAGGCTGTCTGCCTAATGGAACCATTTCCCTCTAAACAGGCTGTCTGTCTAATGGAACCATTTCCCTCTAAACAGGATGTACAGGCTGTCTGTCTAATGGAACCATTTCCCTCTAAACAGGCTGTCTGCCTAATGGAACCATTTCCCTCTAAACAGGATGTACAGGCTGTCTGTCTAATGGAACCATTTCCCTCTAAACAGGCTGTCTGCCTAATGGAACCATTTCCCTCTAAACAGGATGTACAGGCTGTCTGCCTAATGGAACCATTTCCCTCTAAACAGGCTGTCTGCCTAATGGAACCATTTCCCTCTAAACAGGCTGTCTGTCTAATGGAACCATTTCCCTCTAAACAGGCTGTCTGTCTAATGGAACCATTTCCCTCTAAACAGGCTGTCTGTCTAATGGAACCATTTCCCTCTAAACAGGCTGTACAGGCTGTCTGCCTAATGGAACCATTTCCCTCTAAACAGGATGTACAGGCTGTCTGTCTAATGGAACCATTTCCCTCTAAACAGGCTGTCTGTCTAATGGAACCATTTCCCTCTAAACAGGCTGTCTGCCTAATGGAACCATTTCCCTCTAAACAGGATGTACAGGCTGTCTGTCTAATGGAACCATTTCCCTCTAAACAGGCTGTCTGTCTAATGGAACCATTTCCCTCTAAACAGGATGTACAGGCTGTCTGCCTAATGGAACCATTTCCCTCTAAACAGGCTGTCTGCCTAATGGAACCATTTCCCTCTAAACAGGCTGTCTGCCTAATGGAACCATTTCCCTCTAAACAGGATGTACAGGCTGTCTGCCTAATGGAACCATTTCCCTCTAAACAGGCTGTCTGCCTAATGGAACCATTTCCCTCTAAACAGGCTGTACAAGGCTGTCTGCCTAATGGAACCATTTCCCTCTAAACAGGCTGTCTGTCTAATGGAACCATTTCCCTCTAAACAGGATGTACAGGCTGTCTGTCTAATGGAACCATTTCCCTCTAAACAGGATGTACAGGCTGTCTGCCTAATGGAACCATTTCCCTCTAAACAGGATGTACAGGCTGTCTGTCTAATGGAACCATTTCCCTCTAAACAGGATGTACAGGCTGTCTGTCTAATGGAACCATTTCCCTCTAAACAGGATGTACAGGCTGTCTGTCTAATGGAACCATTTCCCTCTAAACAGGATGTACAGGCTGTCTGCCTAATGGAACCATTTCCCTTGTCTGCCTAATGGAACCATTTCCCTCTAAACAGGATGTACAGGCTGTCTGTCTAATGGAACCATTTCCCTCTAAACAGGATGTACAGGCTGTCTGCCTAATGGAACCATTTCCCTCTAAACAGGATGTACAGGCTGTCTGCCTAATGGAACCATTTCCCTCTAAACAGGCTGTCTGCCTAATGGAACCATTTCCCTCTAAACAGGCTGTCTGCCTAATGGAACCATTTCCCTCTAAACAGGCTGTCTGTCTAATGGAACCATTTCCCTCTAAACAGGCTGTCTGTCTAATGGAACCATTTCCCTCTAAACAGGCTGTCTGTCTAATGGAACCATTTCCCTCTAAACAGGCTGTCTGCCTAATGGAACCATTTCCCTCTAAACAGGATGTACAGGCTGTCTGCCTAATGGAACCATTTCCCTCTAAACAGGCTGTCTGCCTAATGGAACCATTTCCCTCTAAACAGGCTGTCTGTCTAATGGAACCATTTCCCTCTAAACAGGCTGTCTGTCTAATGGAACCATTTCCCTCTAAACAGGATGTACAGGCTGTCTGTCTAATGGAACCATTTCCCTCTAAACAGGATGTACAGGCTGTCTCCCTAATGGAACCATTTCCCTCTAAACAGGATGTACAGGCTGTCTGTCTAATGGAACCATTTCCCTCTAAACAGGATGTACAGGCTGTCTCCCTAATGGAACCATTTCCCTCTAAACAGGATGTACAGGCTGTCTGTCTAATGGAACCATTTCCCTCTAAACAGGATGTACAGGCTGTCTGCCTAATGGAACCATTTCCCTCTAAACAGGATGTACTGGCTGTCTGCCTAATGGAACCATTTCCCTCTAAACAGGCTGTCTGCCTAATGGAACCATTTCCCTCTAAACAGGCTGTCTGCCTAATGGAACCATTTCCCTCTAAACAGGATGTACAGGCTGTCTGCCTAATGGAACCATTTCCCTCTAAACAGGCTGTCTGCCTAATGGAACCATTTCCCTCTAAACAGGCTGTCTGTCTAATGGAACCATTTCCCTCTAAACAGGCTGTCTGTCTAATGGAACCATTTCCCTCTAAACAGGCTGTCTGTCTAATGGAACCATTTCCCTCTAAACAGGATGTACAGGCTGTCTGTCTAATGGAACCATTTCCCTCTAAACAGGATGTACAGGCTGTCTCCCTAATGGAACCATTTCCCTCTAAACAGGATGTACAGGCTGTCTGCCTAATGGAACCATTTCCCTCTAAACAGGCTGTCTGCCTAATGGAACCATTTCCCTCTAAACAGGATGTACAGGCTGTCTGTCTAATGGAACCATTTCCCTCTAAACAGGATGTACAGGCTGTCTGTCTAATGGAACCATTTCCCTCTAAACAGGTTATACAGGCTGTCTGCCTAATGGAACCATTTCCCTCTAAACAGGATGTACAGGCTGTCTGCCTAATGGAACCATTTCCCTCTAAACAGGCTGTCTGCCTAATGGAACCATTTCCCTCTAAACAGGCTGTCTGTCTAATGGAACCATTTCCCTCTAAACAGGCTGTCTGTCTAATGGAACCATTTCCCTCTAAACAGGCTGTCTGTCTAATGGAACCATTTCCCTCTAAACAGGCTGTCTGCCTAATGGAACCATTTCCATCTAAACAGGATGTACAGGCTGTCTGTCTAATGGAACCATTTCCCTCTAAACAGGATGTACAGGCTGTCTGCCTAATGGAACCATTTCCCTCTAAACAGGATGTACAGGCTGTCTGCCTAATGGAACCATTTCCCTCTAAACAGGCTGTACAGGCTGTCTGTCTAATGGAACCATTTCCCTCTAAACAGGATGTACAGGCTGTCTGCCTAATGGAACCATTTCCCTCTAAACAGGCTGTCTGCCTAATGGAACCATTTCCCTCTAAACAGGATGTACAGGCTGTCTGTCTAATGGAACCATTTCCCTCTAAACAGGATGTACAGGCTGTCTGCCTAATGGAACCATTTCCCTCTAAACAGGATGTACAGGCTGTCTGCCTAATGGAACCATTTCCCTCTAAACAGGATGTACAGGCTGTCTGCCTAATGGAACCATTTCCCTCTAAACAGGATGTACAGGCTGTCTGTCTAATGGAACCATTTCCCTCTAAACAGGTTATACAGGCTGTCTGCCTAATGGAACCATTTCCCTCTAAACAGGTTATACAGGCTGTCTGTCTAATGGAACCATTTCCCTCTAAACAGGATGTACAGGCTGTCTGCCTAATGGAACCATTTCCCTCTAAACAGGATGTACAGGCTGTCTGCCTAATGGAACCATTTCCCTCTAAACAGGCTGTCTGTCTAATGGAACCATTTCCCTCTAAACAGGATGTACAGGCTGTCTGTCTAATGGAACCATTTCCCTCTAAACTGGATGTACAGGCTGTCTGTCTAATGGAACCATTTCCCTCTAAACAGGCTGTCTGTCTAATGGAACCATTTCCCTCTAAACAGGATGTACAGGCTGTCTGTCTAATGGAACCATTTCCCTCTAAACAGGATGTACAGGCTGTCTCCCTAATGGAACCATTTCCCTCTAAACAGGATGTACAGGCTGTCTGTCTAATGGAACCATTTCCCTCTAAACAGGATGTACAGGCTGTCTCCCTAATGGAACCATTTCCCTCTAAACAGGATGTACAGGCTGTCTGTCTAATGGAACCATTTCCCTCTAAACAGGATGTACAGGCTGTCTGCCTAATGGAACCATTTCCCTCTAAACAGGATGTACTGGCTGTCTGCCTAATGGAACCATTTCCCTCTAAACAGGCTGTCTGCCTAATGGAACCATTTCCCTCTAAACAGGCTGTCTGCCTAATGGAACCATTTCCCTCTAAACAGGATGTACAGGCTGTCTGCCTAATGGAACCATTTCCCTCTAAACAGGCTGTCTGCCTAATGGAACCATTTCCCTCTAAACAGGCTGTCTCCCTAATGGAACCATTTCCCTCTAAACAGGATGTACAGGCTGTCTGTCTAATGGAACCATTTCCCTCTAAACAGGATGTACAGGCTGTCTCCCTAATGGAACCATTTCCCTCTAAACAGGATGTACAGGCTGTCTGTCTAATGGAACCATTTCCCTCTAAACAGGATGTACAGGCTGTCTGTCTAATGGAACCATTTCCCTCTAAACAGGTTATACAGGCTGTCTGCCTAATGGAACCATTTCCCTCTAAACAGGATGTACAGGCTGTCTGCCTAATGGAACCATTTCCCTCTAAACAGGCTGTCTGCCTAATGGAACCATTTCCCTCTAAACAGGCTGTCTGTCTAATGGAACCATTTCCCTCTAAACAGGCTGTCTGTCTAATGGAACCATTTCCCTCTAAACAGGCTGTCTGTCTAATGGAACCATTTCCCTCTAAACAGGCTGTCTGCCTAATGGAACCATTTCCCTCTAAACAGGATGTACAGGCTGTCTGTCTAATGGAACCATTTCCCTCTAAACAGGATGTACAGGCTGTCTGCCTAATGGAACCATTTCCCTCTAAACAGGATGTACAGGCTGTCTGCCTAATGGAACCATTTCCCTCTAAACAGGCTGTACAGGCTGTCTGTCTAATGGAACCATTTCCCTCTAAACAGGATGTACAGGCTGTCTGCCTAATGGAACCATTTCCCTCTAAACAGGCTGTCTGCCTAATGGAACCATTTCCCTCTAAACAGGATGTACAGGCTGTCTGTCTAATGGAACCATTTCCCTCTAAACAGGATGTACAGGCTGTCTGCCTAATGGAACCATTTCCCTCTAAACAGGATGTACAGGCTGTCTGCCTAATGGAACCATTTCCCTCTAAACAGGATGTACAGGCTGTCTGCCTAATGGAACCATTTCCCTCTAAACAGGATGTACAGGCTGTCTGTCTAATGGAACCATTTCCCTCTAAACAGGTTATACAGGCTGTCTGCCTAATGGAACCATTTCCCTCTAAACAGGTTATACAGGCTGTCTGTCTAATGGAACCATTTCCCTCTAAACAGGATGTACAGGCTGTCTGCCTAATGGAACCATTTCCCTCTAAACAGGATGTACAGGCTGTCTGCCTAATGGAACCATTTCCCTCTAAACAGGATGTACAGGCTGTCTGTCTAATGGAACCATTTCCCTCTAAACAGGATGTACAGGCTGTCTGCCTAATGGAACCATTTCCCTCTAAACAGGATGTACAGGCTGTCTGCCTAATGGAACCATTTCCCTCTAAACAGGATGTACAGGCTGTCTGCCTAATGGAACCATTTCCCTCTAAACAGGCTGTCTGCCTAATGGAACCATTTCCCTCTAAACAGGATGTACAGGCTGTCTGTCTAATGGAACCATTTCCCTCTAAACAGGATGTACAGGCTGTCTGCCTAATGGAACCATTTCCCTCTAAACAGGATGTACACGCTGTCTGCCTAATGGAACCATTTCCCTCTAAACAGGCTGTCTGCCTAATGGAACCATTTCCCTCTAAACAGGCTGTACAGGCTGTCTGCCTAATGGAACCATTTCCCTCTAAACAGGATGTACAGGCTGTCTGCCTAATGGAACCATTTCCCTCTAAACAGGCTGTCTGCCTAATGGAACCATTTCCCTCTAAACAGGATGTCTGTCTAATGGAACCATTTCCCTCTAAACAGGCTGTCTGCCTAATGGAACCATTTCCCTCTAAACAGGATGTACAGGCTGTCTGTCTAATGGAACCATTTCCCTCTAAACAGGATGTACAGGCTGTCTAATGGAACCATTTCCCTCTAAACAGGCTGTCTGTCTAATGTAACCATTTCCCTCTAAACAGGATGTACAGGCTGTCTAATGGAACCATTTCCCTCTAAACAGGCTGTCTGTCTAATGGAACCATTTCCCTCTAAACAGGATGTACAGGCTGTCTAATGGAACCATTTCCCTCTAAACAGGCTGTCTGTCAAATGTAACCATTTCCCTCTAAACAGGATGTACAGGCTGTCTAATGGAACCATTTCCCTCTAAACAGGCTGTACAGGCTGTCTGCCTAATGGAACCATTTCCCTCTAAACAGGATGTACAGGCTGTCTGCCTAATGGAACCATTTCCCTCTAAACAGGATGTAAAGGCTGTCTGCCTAATGGAACCATTTCCCTCTAAACAGGATGTACAGGCTGTCTGCCTAATGGAACCATTTCCCTCTAAACAGGATGTACAGGCTGTCTGCCTAATGGAACCATTTCCCTCTAAACAGGATGTACAGGCTGTCTGCCTAATGGAACCATTTCCCTCTAAACAGGATGTACAGGCTGTCTGTCTAATGGAACCATTTCCCTCTAAACAGGATGTACAGGCTGTCTGCCTAATGGAACCATTTCCCTCTAAACAGGATGTACAGGCTGTCTAATGGAACCATTTCCCTCTAAACAGGATGTACAGGCTGTCTGTCTAATGGAACCATTTCCCTCTAAACAGGATGTACAGGCTGTCTGCCTAATGGAACCATTTCCCTCTAAACAGGATGTACAGGCTGTCTGCCTAATGGAACCATTTCCCTCTAAACAGGATGTACAGGCTGTCTGCCTAATGGAACCATTTCCCTCTAAACAGGCTGTCTGCCTAATGGAACCATTTCCCTCTAAACAGGATGTACAGGCTGTCTGTCTAATGGAACCATTTCCCTCTAAACAGGATGTACAGGCTGTCTGCCTAATGGAACCATTTCCCTCTAAACAGGATGTACAGGCTGTCTGCCTAATGGAACCATTTCCCTCTAAACAGGATGTACAGGCTGTCTGTCTAATGGAACCATTTCCCTCTAAACAGGATGTACAGGCTGTCTGTCTAATGGAACCATTTCCCTCTAAACAGGATGTACAGGCTGTCTGTCTAATGGAACCATTTCCCTCTAAACAGGATGTACAGGCTGTCTGTCTAATGGAACCATTTCCCTCTAAACAGGATGTACAGGCTGTCTGCCTAATGGAACCATTTCCCTCTAAACAGGATGTACATGCTGTCTGTCTAATGGAACCATTTCCCTCTAAACAGGATGTACAGGCTGTCTGTCTAATGGAACCATTTCCCTCTAAACAGGCTGTCTGTCTAATGGAACCATTTCCCTCTAAACAGGATGTACAGGCTGTCTGCCTAATGGAACCATTTCCCTCTAAACAGGATGTACAGGCTGTCTGTCTAATGGAACCATTTCCCTCTAAACAGGATGTACAGGCTGTCTGTCTAATGGAACCATTTCCCTCTAAACAGGCTGTCTGTCTAATGGAACCATTTCCCTCTAAACAGGATGTACAGGCTGTCTGTCTAATGGAACCATTTCCCTCTAAACAGGATGTCTGCCTAATGGAACCATTTCCCTCTAAACAGGCTGTCTGTCTAATGGAACCATTTCCCTCTAAACAGGCTGTCTGCCTAATGGAACCATTTCCCTCTAAACAGGATGTACAGGCTGTCTGCCTAATGGAACCATTTCCCTCTAAACAGGATGTACAGGCTGTCTGTCTAATGGAACCATTTCCCTCTAAACAGGATGTACAGGCTGTCTGTCTAATGGAACCATTTCCCTCTAAACAGGATGTACAGGCTGTCTGCCTAATGGAACCATTTCCCTCTAAACAGGCTGTACAGGCTGTCTGCCTAATGGAACCATTTCCCTCTAAACAGGATGTACACGCTGTCTGCCTAATGGAACCATTTCCCTCTAAACAGGCTGTCTGTCTAATGGAACCATTTCCCTCTAAACAGGATGTACACGCTGTCTGTCTAATGGAACCATTTCCCTCTAAACAGGCTGTCTGTCTAATGGAACCATTTCCCTCTAAACAGGATGTACAGGCTGTCTGCCTAATGGAACCATTTCCCTCTAAACAGGATGTACAGGCTGTCTGTCTAATGGAACCATTTCCCTCTAAACAGGATGTACAGGCTGTCTGTCTAATGGAACCATTTCCCTCTAAACAGGATGTACAGGCTGTCTGTCTAATGGAACCATTTCCCTCTAAACAGGATGTACAGGCTGTCTGCCTAATGGAACCATTTCCCTCTAAACAGGATGTACAGGCTGTCTGTCTAATGGAACCATTTCCCTCTAAACAGGCTGTACAAGGCTGTCTGCCTAATGGAACCATTTCCCTCTAAACTGGATGTACAGGCTGTCTAATGGAACCATTTCCCTCTAAACTGGATGTACAGGCTGTCTAATGGAACCATTTCCCTCTAAACAGGATGTACAAGGCTGTCTGCCTAATGGAACCATTTCCCTCTAAACAGGATGTACAGGCTGTCTGTCTAATGGAACCATTTCCCTCTAAACAGGATGTACAGGCTGTCTGCCTAATGGAACCATTTCCCTCTAAACAGGATGTACAGGCTGTCTGCCTAATGGAACCATTTCCCTCTAAACAGGATGTACAGGCTGTCTGCCTAATGGAACCATTTCCCTCTAAACAGGATGTACAGGCTGTCTAATGGAACCATTTCCCTCTAAACAGGATGTACATGCTGTCTGTCTAATGGAACCATTTCCCTCTAAACAGGCTGTACAGGCTGTCTGTCTAATGGAACCATTTCCCTCTAAACAGGCTGTCTGTCTAATGGAACCATTTCCCTCTAAACAGGCTGTCTGTCTAATGGAACCATTTCCCTCTAAACAGGCTGTCTGCCTAATGGAACCATTTCCCTCTAAACAGGATGTACAAGGCTGTCTGCCTAATGGAACCATTTCCCTCTAAACTGGATGTACAGGCTGTCTGCCTAATGGAACCATTTCCCTCTAAACAGGATGTACAGGCTGTCTGCCTAATGGAACCATTTCCCTCTAAACTGGATGTACAGGCTGTCTAATGGAACCATTTCCCTCTAAACAGGATGTACAGGCTGTCTGCCTAATGGAACCATTTCCCTCTAAACAGGATGTACAGGCTGTCTGTCTAATGGAACCATTTCCCTCTAAACAGGATGTACAGGCTGTCTGTCTAATGGAACCATTTCCCTCTAAACAGGATGTACATGCTGTCTGTCTAATGGAACCATTTCCCTCTAAACAGGATGTACAGGCTGTCTGTCTAATGGAACCATTTCCCTCTAAACAGGCTGTCTGTCTAATGGAACCATTTCCCTCTAAACAGGATGTACAGGCTGTCTGCCTAATGGAACCATTTCCCTCTAAACAGGATGTACAGGCTGTCTGTCTAATGGAACCATTTCCCTCTAAACAGGATGTAAACAGGCTGTCTGTCTAATGGAACCATTTCCCTCTAAACAGGCTGTCTGTCTAATGGAACCATTTCCCTCTAAACAGGATGTACAGGCTGTCTGTCTAATGGAACCATTTCCCTCTAAACAGGATGTCTGCCTAATGGAACCATTTCCCTCTAAACAGGCTGTCTGTCTAATGGAACCATTTCCCTCTAAACAGGCTGTCTGCCTAATGGAACCATTTCCCTCTAAACAGGATGTACAGGCTGTCTGCCTAATGGAACCATTTCCCTCTAAACAGGATGTACAGGCTGTCTGTCTAATGGAACCATTTCCCTCTAAACAGGATGTACAGGCTGTCTGTCTAATGGAACCATTTCCCTCTAAACAGGATGTACAGGCTGTCTGCCTAATGGAACCATTTCCCTCTAAACAGGCTGTACAGGCTGTCTGCCTAATGGAACCATTTCCCTCTAAACAGGATGTACACGCTGTCTGCCTAATGGAACCATTTCCCTCTAAACAGGCTGTCTGTCTAATGGAACCATTTCCCTCTAAACAGGCTGTACAAGGCTGTCTGCCTAATGGAACCATTTCCCTCTAAACAGGATGTACAGGCTGTCTGTCTAATGGAACCATTTCCCTCTAAACAGGATGTACAGGCTGTCTAATGGAACCATTTCCCTCTAAACAGGATGTACAGGCTGTCTGTCTAATGGAACCATTTCCCTCTAAACAGGATGTACAGGCTGTCTGCCTAATGGAACCATTTCCCTCTAAACAGGATGTACAGGCTGTCTGTCTAATGGAACCATTTCCCTCTAAACAGGCTGTACAAGGCTGTCTGCCTAATGGAACCATTTCCCTCTAAACTGGATGTACAGGCTGTCTAATGGAACCATTTCCCTCTAAACTGGATGTACAGGCTGTCTAATGGAACCATTTCCCTCTAAACAGGATGTACAAGGCTGTCTGCCTAATGGAACCATTTCCCTCTAAACAGGATGTACAGGCTGTCTGTCTAATGGAACCATTTCCCTCTAAACAGGATGTACAGGCTGTCTGCCTAATGGAACCATTTCCCTCTAAACAGGATGTACAGGCTGTCTGCCTAATGGAACCATTTCCCTCTAAACAGGATGTACAGGCTGTCTGCCTAATGGAACCATTTCCCTCTAAACAGGATGTACAGGCTGTCTAATGGAACCATTTCCCTCTAAACAGGATGTACATGCTGTCTGTCTAATGGAACCATTTCCCTCTAAACAGGCTGTACAGGCTGTCTGTCTAATGGAACCATTTCCCTCTAAACAGGCTGTCTGTCTAATGGAACCATTTCCCTCTAAACAGGCTGTCTGTCTAATGGAACCATTTCCCTCTAAACAGGCTGTCTGCCTAATGGAACCATTTCCCTCTAAACAGGATGTACAAGGCTGTCTGCCTAATGGAACCATTTCCCTCTAAACTGGATGTACAGGCTGTCTGCCTAATGGAACCATTTCCCTCTAAACAGGATGTACAGGCTGTCTGCCTAATGGAACCATTTCCCTCTAAACTGGATGTACAGGCTGTCTAATGGAACCATTTCCCTCTAAACAGGATGTACAGGCTGTCTGCCTAATGGAACCATTTCCCTCTAAACAGGATGTACAGGCTGTCTGTCTAATGGAACCATTTCCCTCTAAACAGGATGTACAGGCTGTCTGTCTAATGGAACCATTTCCCTCTAAACAGGATGTACAGGCTGTCTAATGGAACCATTTCCCTCTAAACAGGATGTACAGGCTGTCTGTCTAATGGAACCATTTCCCTCTAAACAGGATGTACATGCTGTCTGTCTAATGGAACCATTTCCCTCTAAACAGGATGTACAAGGCTGTCTGCCTAATGGAACCATTTCCCTCTAAACAGGATGTACAGGCTGTCTGTCTAATGGAACCATTTCCCTCTAAACAGGATGTACAGGCTGTCTGCCTAATGGAACCATTTCCCTCTAAACAGGATGTCTGCCTAATGGAACCATTTCCCTCTAAACAGGCTGTCTGCCTAATGGAACCATTTCCCTCTAAACAGGATGTACAGGCTGTCTGCCTAATGGAACCATTTCCCTCTAAACAGGATGTACAGGCTGTCTGCCTAATGGAACCATTTCCCTCTAAACAGGATGTACAGGCTGTCTGCCTAATGGAACCATTTCCCTCTAAACAGGATGTAAAGGCTGTCTGCCTAATGGAACCATTTCCCTCTAAACAGGATGTACAGGCTGTCTAATGGAACCATTTCCCTCTAAACAGGATGTACAGGCTGTCTAATGGAACCATTTCCCTCTAAACAGGATGTACATGCTGTCTGTCTAATGGAACCATTTCCCTCTAAACAGGATGTACAGGCTGTCTGTCTAATGGAACCATTTCCCTCTAAACAGGATGTCTGCCTAATGGAACCATTTCCCTCTAAACAGGATGTACATGCTGTCTGTCTAATGGAACCATTTCCCTCTAAACAGGATGTACATGCTGTCTGTCTAATGGAACCATTTCCCTCTAAACAGGATGTACATGCTGTCTGTCTAATGGAACCATTTCCCTCTAAACAGGATGTACATGCTGTCTGTCTAATGGAACCATTTCCCTCTAAACAGGATGTACAGGCTGTCTGCCTAATGGAACCATTTCCCTCTAAACAGGATGTACAGGCTGTCTAATGGAACCATTTCCCTCTAAACAGGATGTACAGGCTGTCTGCCTAATGGAACCATTTCCCTCTAAACAGGCTGTCTGCCTAATGGAACCATTTCCCTCTAAACAGGATGTACAGGCTGTCTGCCTAATGGAACCATTTCCCTCTAAACAGGATGTACTGGCTGTCTGCCTAATGGAACCATTTCCCTCTAAACAGGATGTACAGGCTGTCTGCCTAATGGAACCATTTCCCTCTAAACAGGATGTACAGGCTGTCTGCCTAATGGAACCATTTCCCTCTAAACTGGATGTACAGGCTGTCTGCCTAATGGAACCATTTCCCTCTAAACAGGCTGTCTGTCTAATGGAACCATTTCCCTCTAAACAGGATGTACAGGCTGTCTGCCTAATGGAACCATTTCCCTAAACAGGTTAACAGGCTGTCTGTCTAATGGAACCATTTCCCTCTAAACAGGATGTACAGGCTGTCTGTCTAATGGAACCATTTCCCTCTAAACAGGATGTACAGGCTGTCTGCCTAATGGAACCATTTCCCTCTAAACAGGATGTACAGGCTGTCTGCCTAATGGAACCATTTCCCTCTAAACAGGATGTACAGGCTGTCTGCCTAATGGAACCATTTCCCTCTAAACAGGATGTACAGGCTGTCTGTCTAATGGAACCATTTCCCTCTAAACAGGATGTACAGGCTGTCTGCTAATGGAACCATTTCCCTCTAAACAGGATGTACAGGCTGTCTGCCTAATGGAACCATTTCCCTCTAAACAGGATGTACAGGCTGTCTGTCCTAATGGAACCATTTCCCTCTAAACAGGATGTACAGGCTGTCTGTCTAATGGAACCATTTCCCTCTAAACAGGATGTACAGGCTGTCTGCCTAATGGAACCATTTCCCTCTAAACAGGATGTACAGGCTGTCTGTCTAATGGAACCATTTCCCTCTAAACAGGATGTACAGGCTGTCTGCCTAATGGAACCATTTCCCTCTAAACAGGATGTACAGGCTGTCTGCCTAATGGAACCATTTCCCTCTAAACAGGATGTACAGGCTGTCTGTCCTAATGGAACCATTTCCCTCTAAACAGGATGTACAGGCTGTCTAATGGAACCATTTCCCTCTAAACAGGATGTTTCCCTCTAAACAGGCTGTCTGTCTAATGGAACCATTTCCCTCTAAACAGGATGTACAGGCTGTCTAATGGAACCATTTCCCTCTAAACAGGATGTACAGGCTGTCTGTCTAATGGAACCATTTCCCTCTAAACAGGATGTACAGGCTGTCTGTCTAATGGAACCATTTCCCTCTAAACAGGATGTACAGGCTGTCTGTCTAATGGAACCATTTCCCTCTAAACAGGATGTACAGGCTGTCTGTCTAATGGAACCATTTCCCTCTAAACAGGATGTACAGGCTGTCTGTCTAATGGAACCATTTCCCTCTAAACAGGATGTACAGGCTGTCTGTCTAATGGAACCATTTCCCTCTAAACAGGATGTACAGGCTGTCTGCCTAATGGAACCATTTCCCTCTAAACAGGATGTACAGGCTGTCTGTCTAATGGAATCATTTCCCTCTAAACAGGCTGTCTGTCTAATGGAACCATTTCCCTCTAAACAGGATGTACAGGCTGTCTAATGGAACCATTTCCCTCTAAACAGGATGTACAGGCTGTCTGTCCTAATGGAACCATTTCCCTCTAAACAGGATGTACAGGCTGTCTGTCTGGATGTACTAATGGAACCATTTCCCTCTAAACAGGATGTACAGGCTGTCTGTCTAATGGAACCATTTCCCTCTAAACAGGATGTACAGGCTGTCTGCCTAATGGAACCATTTCCCTCTAAACAGGATGTACAGGCTGTCTGTCTAATGGAACCATTTCCCTCTAAACAGGATGTACAGGCTGTCTGGAACCATTTCCCTCTAATGGAACCATTTCCCTCTAAACAGGATGTACAGGCTGTCTGCCTAATGGAACCATTTCCCTCTAAACAGGATGTACAGGCTGTCTGCCTAATGGAACCATTTCCCTCTAAACAGGCTGTCTGCCTAATGGAACCATTTCCCTCTAAACAGGATGTACAGGCTGTCTGCCTAATGGAACCATTTCCCTCTAAACAGGATGTACAGGCTGTCTGCCTAATGGAACCATTTCCCTCTAAACAGGATGTACAGGCTGTCTGCCTAATGGAACCATTTCCCTCTAAACAGGATGTACAGGCTGTCTGCCTAATGGAACCATTTCCCTCTAAACAGGCTGTCTGTCTGCCTAATGGAACCATTTCCCTCTAAACTGGATGTACAGGCTGTCTGCCTAATGGAACCATTTCCCTCTAAACAGGCTGTCTGTCTAATGGAACCATTTCCCTCTAAACAGGATGTACAGGCTGTCTGTCTAATGGAACCATTTCCCTCTAAACAGGATGTACAGGCTGTCTGCCTAATGGAACCATTTCCCTCTAAACAGGATGTACAGGCTGTCTGTCTAATGGAACCATTTCCCTCTAAACAGGCTGTCTGCCTAATGGAACCATTTCCCTCAGGATGTAAACAGGCTGTCTGCCTAATGGAACCATTTCCCTCTAAACAGGATGTCTGTCTGCTAATGGAACCATTTCCCTCTAAACAGGATGTACAGGCTGTCTGCCTAATGGAACCATTTCCCTCTAAACAGGATGTACAGGCTGTCTGCCTAATGGAACCATTTCCCTCTAAACAGGATGTACAGGCTGTCTGCCTAATGGAACCATTTCCCTCTAAACAGGATGTACAGGCTGTCTGCCTAATGGAACCATTTCCCTCTAAACTGGATGTACAGGCTGTCTAATGGAACCATTTCCCTCTAAACAGGATGTACAGGCTGTCTGCCTAATGGAACCATTTCCCTCTAAACAGGATGTACAGGCTGTCTGCCTAATGGAACCATTTCCCTCTAAACAGGATGTACAGGCTGTCTGTCTAATGGAACCATTTCCCTCTAAACAGGATGTACAGGCTGTCTAATGGAACCATTTCCCTCTAAACAGGATGTACAGGCTGTCTGTCTAATGGAACCATTTCCCTCTAAACAGGATGTACAGGCTGTCTGTCTAATGGAACCATTTCCCTCTAAACAGGATGTACAGGCTGTCTGTCTAATGGAACCATTTCCCTCTAAACAGGATGTACAGGCTGTCTGCCTAATGGAACCATTTCCCTCTAAACAGGATGTACAGGCTGTCTGTCTAATGGAACCATTTCCCTCTAAACAGGATGTACAGGCTGTCTGTCTAATGGAACCATTTCCCTCTAAACAGGATGTACAGGCTGTCTGCCTAATGGAACCATTTCCCTCTAAACAGGATGTACAGGCTGTCTGTCTAATGGAACCATTTCCCTCTAAACAGGATGTACAGGCTGTCTAATGGAACCATTTCCCTCTAAACAGGATGTACAATGGCTTTCTGGATGTACTAATGGAACCATTTCCCTCTAAACAGGATGTACAGGCTGTCTAATGGAACCATTTCCCTCTAAACAGGATGTACAGGCTGTCTGTCTAATGGAACCATTTCCCTCTAAACAGGATGTACAGGCTGTCTGTCTAATGGAACCATTTCCCTCTAAACAGGATGTACAGGCTGTCTGTCTAATGGAACCATTTCCCTCTAAACAGGATGTACAGGCTGTCTGTCTAATGGAACCATTTCCCTCTAAACAGGATGTACAGGCTGTCTGTCTAATGGAACCATTTCCCTCTAAACAGGATGTACAGGCTGTCTGTCTAATGGAACCATTTCCCTCTAAACAGGATGTACAGGCTGTCTGTCTAATGGAACCATTTCCCTCTAAACAGGCTGTCTGCCTAATGGAACCATTTCCCTCTAAACAGGATGTACAAGGCTGTCTGCCTAATGGAACCATTTCCCTCTAAACAGGATGTACAGGCTGTCTGTCTAATGGAACCATTTCCCTCTAAACAGGATGTACAGGCTGTCTGCCTAATGGAACCATTTCCCTCTAAACAGGATGTACAGGCTGTCTGTCTAATGGAACCATTTCCCTCTAAACAGGATGTACAGGCTGTCTAATGGAACCATTTCCCTCTAAACAGGATGTACAGGCTGTCTGCCTAATGGAACCATTTCCCTCTAAACAGGATGTACAGGCTGTCTGCCTAATGGAACCATTTCCCTCTAAACAGGATGTACAGGCTGTCTGCCTAATGGAACCATTTCCCTAATGTACAGGCTGTCTGCCTAATGGAACCATTTCCCTCTAAACAGGATGTACAGGCTGTCTGCCTAATGGAACCATTTCCCTCTAAACAGGATGTACAGGCTGTCTGCCTAATGGAACCATTTCCCTCTAAACAGGATGTACAGGCTGTCTGCCTAATGGAACCATTTCCCTCTAAACAGGCTGTCTGCCTAATGGAACCATTTCCCTCTAAACAGGATGTACAGGCTGTCTGCCTAATGGAACCATTTCCCTCTAAACAGGATGTACAGGCTGTCTGCCTAATGGAACCATTTCCCTCTAAACAGGCTGTCTGTCTAATGTACAGGCTGTCTAATGGAACCATTTCCCTCTAAACTGGATGTACAGGCTGTCTGCCTAATGGAACCATTTCCCTCTAAACAGGATGTACAGGCTGTCTGCTAATGGAACCATTTCCCTCTAAACAGGATGTACAGGCTGTCTGTCTAATGGAACCATTTCCCTCTAAACAGGATGTACAGGCTGTCTGCCTAATGGAACCATTTCCCTCTAAACAGGAAACAGGCTGTTTCCCTCTAAACATGTACAGGCTGTCTGTCTAATGGAACCATTTCCCTCTAAACAGGATGTACAGGCTGTCTGCCTAATGGAACCATTTCCCTCTAAACAGGATGTACATGCTGTCTGCCTAATGGAACCATTTCCCTCTAAACAGGATGTACAGGCTGTCTGTCTAATGGAACCATTTCCCTCTAAACAGGATGTACAGGCTGTCTGTCTAATGGAACCATTTCCCTCTAAACAGGATGTACAGGCTGTCTGTCTAATGGAACCATTTCCCTCTAAACAGGCTGTCTGTCTAATGGAACCATTTCCCTCTAAACAGGATGTACAGGCTGTCTGTCTAATGGAACCATTTCCCTCTAAACAGGATGTACAGGCTGTCTGCCTAATGGAACCATTTCCCTCTAAACAGGATGTACAGGCTGTCTGCCTAATGGAACCATTTCCCTCTAAACAGGATGTACAGGCTGTCTGCCTAATGGAACCATTTCCCTCTAAACAGGATGTACAGGCTGTCTGTCTAATGGAACCATTTCCCTCTAAACAGGATGTACAGGCTGTCTGCCTAATGGAACCATTTCCCTCTAAACAGGCTGTCTGCCTAATGGAACCATTTCCCTAAACAGGATGTACAGGCTCTAAACAGGATGTACAGGCTGTCTGTCTAATGGAACCATTTCCCTCTAAACAGGATGTACAGGCTGTCTGCCTAATGGAACCATTTCCCTCTAAACAGGATGTACTGCCTAATGGAACCATTTCCCTCTAAACAGGCTGTCTGCCTAATGGAACCATTTCCCTCTAAACAGGATGTACAGGCTGTCTGTCTAATGGAACCATTTCCCTCTAAACAGGATGTCTGCCTAATGGAACCATTTCCCTCTAAACAGGCTGTCTGCCTAATGGAACCATTTCCCTCTAAACAGGATGTACAGGCTGTCTGTCTAATGGAACCATTTCCCTCTAAACAGGATGTACAGGCTGTCTGTCTAATGGAACCATTTCCCTCTAAACAGGATGTACTGTCTAATGGAACCATTTCCCTCTAAACAGGATGTACAGGCTGTCTAATGGAACCATTTCCCTCTAAACAGGATGTACAGGCTGTCTGCCTAATGGAACCATTTCCCTCTAAACTGGATGTACAGGCTGTCTGTCTAATGGAACCATTTCCCTCTAAACAGGATGTACAGGCTGTCTAATGGAACCATTTCCCTCTAAACAGGCTGTCTGTCTAATGGAACCATTTCCCTCTAAACAGGATGTACATGCTGTCTGTCTAATGGAACCATTTCCCTCTAAACAGGATGTACAGGCTGTCTGCCTAATGGAACCATTTCCCTCTAAACAGGATGTACAGGCTGTCTGCCTAATGGAACCATTTCCCTCTAAACAGGATGTACAGGCTGTCTGTCTAATGGAACCATTTCCCTCTAAACAGGATGTACAGGCTGTCTGTCTAATGGAACCATTTCCCTCTAAACAGGATGTACAGGCTGTCTGTCTAATGGAACCATTTCCCTCTAAACAGGATGTACAGGCTGTCTGTCTAATGGAACCATTTCCCTCTAAACAGGATGTACAGGCTGTCTGCCTAATGGAACCATTTCCCTCTAAACAGGATGTACAGGCTGTCTGTCTAATGGAACCATTTCCCTCTAAACAGGATGTACAGGCTGTCTGTCTAATGGAACCATTTCCCTCTAAACAGGCTGTCTGTCTAATGGAACCATTTCCCTCTAAACAGGATGTACAGGCTGTCTGCCTAATGGAACCATTTCCCTCTAAACAGGATGTACAGGCTGTCTGTCTAATGGAACCATTTCCCTCTAAACAGGATGTACAGGCTGTCTGTCTAATGGAACCATTTCCCCATTTCTAAACAGGCTGTCTGTCTAATGGAACCATTTCCCTCTAAACAGGATGTACAGGCTGTCTGCCTAATGGAACCATTTCCCTCTAAACAGGATGTACAGGCTGTCTGTCTAATGGAACCATTTCCCTCTAAACAGGAATGGAACCATTTCCCTCTAAACAGGCTGTCTGCCTAATGGAACCATTTCCCTCTAAACAGGATGTACAGGCTGTCTGCCTAATGGAACCATTTCCCTCTAAACAGGATGTACAGGCTGTCTGTCTAATGGAACCATTTCCCTCTAAACAGGATGTACAGGCTGTCTGTCTAATGGAACCATTTCCCTCTAAACAGGCTGTACAAGGCTGTCTGCCTAATGGAACCATTTCCCTCTAAACAGGATGTACAGGCTGTCTGTCTAATGGAACCATTTCCCTCTAAACAGGATGTACAGGCTGTCTAATGGAACCATTTCCCTCTAAACAGGATGTACAGGCTGTCTGTCTAATGGAACCATTTCCCTCTAAACAGGATGTACAGGCTGTCTGCCTAATGGAACCATTTCCCTCTAAACAGGATGTACAGGCTGTCTGTCTAATGGAACCATTTCCCTCTAAACAGGCTGTACAAGGCTGTCTGCCTAATGGAACCATTTCCCTCTAAACTGGATGTACAGGCTGTCTAATGGAACCATTTCCCTCTAAACTGGATGTACAGGCTGTCTAATGGAACCATTTCCCTCTAAACAGGATGTACAAGGCTGTCTGCCTAATGGAACCATTTCCCTCTAAACAGGATGTACAGGCTGTCTGTCTAATGGAACCATTTCCCTCTAAACAGGATGTACAGGCTGTCTGCCTAATGGAACCATTTCCCTCTAAACAGGATGTACAGGCTGTCTGCCTAATGGAACCATTTCCCTCTAAACAGGATGTACAGGCTGTCTGCCTAATGGAACCATTTCCCTCTAAACAGGATGTACAGGCTGTCTAATGGAACCATTTCCCTCTAAACAGGATGTACATGCTGTCTGTCTAATGGAACCATTTCCCTCTAAACAGGCTGTACAGGCTGTCTGTCTAATGGAACCATTTCCCTCTAAACAGGCTGTCTGTCTAATGGAACCATTTCCCTCTAAACAGGCTGTCTGTCTAATGGAACCATTTCCCTCTAAACAGGCTGTCTGCCTAATGGAACCATTTCCCTCTAAACAGGATGTACAAGGCTGTCTGCCTAATGGAACCATTTCCCTCTAAACTGGATGTACAGGCTGTCTGCCTAATGGAACCATTTCCCTCTAAACAGGATGTACAGGCTGTCTGCCTAATGGAACCATTTCCCTCTAAACTGGATGTACAGGCTGTCTAATGGAACCATTTCCCTCTAAACAGGATGTACAGGCTGTCTGCCTAATGGAACCATTTCCCTCTAAACAGGATGTACAGGCTGTCTGTCTAATGGAACCATTTCCCTCTAAACAGGATGTACAGGCTGTCTGTCTAATGGAACCATTTCCCTCTAAACAGGATGTACAGGCTGTCTGCCTAATGGAACCATTTCCCTCTAAACAGGATGTACAGGCTGTCTGCCTAATGGAACCATTTCCCTCTAAACAGGCTGTCTGTCTAATGGAACCATTTCCCTCTAAACAGGATGTACAGGCTGTCTGCCTAATGGAACCATTTCCCTCTAAACAGGATGTACAGGCTGTCTGCCTAATGGAACCATTTCCCTCTAAACAGGATGTACAGGCTGTCTGCCTAATGGAACCATTTCCCTCTAAACAGGATGTACAGGCTGTCTGCCTAATGGAACCATTTCCCTCTAAACAGGATGTAAAGGCTGTCTGCCTAATGGAACCATTTCCCTCTAAACAGGATGTACAGGCTGTCTAATGGAACCATTTCCCTCTAAACAGGATGTACAGGCTGTCTAATGGAACCATTTCCCTCTAAACAGGATGTACAAGGCTGTCTGCCTAATGGAACCATTTCCCTCTAAACAGGATGTACATGCTGTCTGTCTAATGGAACCATTTCCCTCTAAACAGGATGTACAGGCTGTCTGTCTAATGGAACCATTTCCCTCTAAACAGGATGTCTGCCTAATGGAACCATTTCCCTCTAAACAGGATGTACATGCTGTCTGTCTAATGGAACCATTTCCCTCTAAACAGGATGTACAGGCTGTCTGTCTAATGGAACCATTTCCCTCTAAACAGGATGTACAAGGCTGTCTGCCTAATGGAACCATTTCCCTCTAAACAGGATGTACATGCTGTCTGTCTAATGGAACCATTTCCCTCTAAACAGGATGTACAGGCTGTCTGCCTAATGGAACCATTTCCCTCTAAACAGGATGTACAGGCTGTCTAATGGAACCATTTCCCTCTAAACAGGATGTACAGGCTGTCTGCCTAATGGAACCATTTCCCTCTAAACAGGCTGTCTGCCTAATGGAACCATTTCCCTCTAAACAGGATGTACAGGCTGTCTGCCTAATGGAACCATTTCCCTCTAAACAGGATGTACTGGCTGTCTGCCTAATGGAACCATTTCCCTCTAAACAGGATGTACAGGCTGTCTGCCTAATGGAACCATTTCCCTCTAAACAGGATGTACAGGCTGTCTGCCTAATGGAACCATTTCCCTCTAAACTGGATGTACAGGCTGTCTGCCTAATGGAACCATTTCCCTCTAAACAGGCTGTCTGTCTAATGGAACCATTTCCCTCTAAACTGGATGTACAGGCTGTCTGCCTAATGGAACCATTTCCCTCTAAACAGGCTGTCTGTCTAATGGAACCATTTCCCTCTAAACTGGATGTACAGGCTGTCTGTCTAATGGAACCATTTCCCTCTAAACAGGATGTACAGGCTGTCTGCCTAATGGAACCATTTCCCTCTAAACAGGATGTACAGGCTGTCTGCCTAATGGAACCATTTCCCTCTAAACAGGATGTACAGGCTGTCTGCCTAATGGAACCATTTCCCTCTAAACAGGATGTACAGGCTGTCTGTCTAATGGAACCATTTCCCTCTAAACAGGATGTACAGGCTGTCTAATGGAACCATTTCCCTCTAAACAGGATGTACAGGCTGTCTAATGGAACCATTTCCCTCTAAACAGGATGTACAGGCTGTCTGTCTAATGGAACCATTTCCCTCTAAACAGGATGTACAGGCTGTCTGTCTAATGGAACCATTTCCCTCTAAACAGGATGTACAGGCTGTCTGCCTAATGGAACCATTTCCCTCTAAACAGGATGTACAGGCTGTCTGTCTAATGGAACCATTTCCCTCTAAACAGGATGTACAGGCTGTCTAATGGAACCATTTCCCTCTAAACAGGATGTACAGGCTGTCTGCCTAATGGAACCATTTCCCTCTAAACAGGATGTACAGGCTGTCTGTCTAATGGAACCATTTCCCTCTAAACAGGATGTACAGGCTGTCTAATGGAACCATTTCCCTCTAAACAGGATGTACAGGCTGTCTGTCTAATGGAACCATTTCCTCTAAACAGGATGTACAGGCTGTCTAATGGAACCATTTCCCTCTAAACAGGATGTACAGGCTGTCTGTCTAATGGAACCATTTCCCTCTAAACAGGATGTACAGGCTGTCTGTCTAATGGAACCATTTCCCTCTAAACAGGATGTACAAGGCTGTCTGTCTAATGGAACCATTTCCCTCTAAACAGGATGTACAGGCTGTCTGTCTAATGGAACCATTTCCCTCTAAACAGGATGTACAGGCTGTCTGTCTAATGGAACCATTTCCCTCTAAACAGGATGTACAGGCTGTCTGCCTAATGGAACCATTTCCCTCTAAACAGGATGTACAGGCTGTCTGTCTAATGGAATCATTTCCCTCTAAACAGGCTGCCTGTCTAATGGAACCATTTCCCTCTAAACAGGATGTACAGGCTGTCTGTCTAATGGAACCATTTCCCTCTAAACAGGATGTACAAGGCTGTCTGCCTAATGGAACCATTTCCCTCTAAACAGGATGTACATGCTGTCTGTCTAATGGAACCATTTCCCTCTAAACAGGATGTACAGGCTGTCTGTCTAATGGAACCATTTCCCTCTAAACAGGATGTACAAGGCTGTCTGCCTAATGGAACCATTTCCCTCTAAACAGGATGTACATGCTGTCTGTCTAATGGAACCATTTCCCTCTAAACAGGATGTACAGGCTGTCTGCCTAATGGAACCATTTCCCTCTAAACAGGATGTACAGGCTGTCTAATGGAACCATTTCCCTCTAAACAGGATGTACAGGCTGTCTGCCTAATGGAACCATTTCCCTCTAAACAGGCTGTCTGCCTAATGGAACCATTTCCCTCTAAACAGGATGTACTGGCTGTCTGCCTAATGGAACCATTTCCCTCTAAACTGGATGTACAGGCTGTCTGCCTAATGGAACCATTTCCCTCTAAACAGGCTGTCTGTCTAATGGAACCATTTCCCTCTAAACTGGATGTACAGGCTGTCTGCCTAATGGAACCATTTCCCTCTAAACAGGCTGTCTGTCTAATGGAACCATTTCCCTCTAAACTGGATGTACAGGCTGTCTGTCTAATGGAACCATTTCCCTCTAAACAGGATGTACAGGCTGTCTGCCTAATGGAACCATTTCCCTCTAAACAGGATGTACAGGCTGTCTGTCTAATGGAACCATTTCCCTCTAAACAGGCTGTCTGCCTAATGGAACCATTTCCCTCTAAACAGGCTGTCTGCCTAATGGAACCATTTCCCTCTAAACAGGCTGTCTGCCTAATGGAACCATTTCCCTCTAAACTGGATGTACAGGCTGTCTGCCTAATGGAACCATTTCCCTCTAAACAGGATGTACAAGGCTGTCTGCCTAATGGAACCATTTCCCTCTAAACTGGATGTACAGGCTGTCTGCCTAATGGAACCATTTCCCTCTAAACAGGATGTACAGGCTGTCTGCCTAATGGAACCATTTCCCTCTAAACTGGATGTACAGGCTGTCTAATGGAACCATTTCCCTCTAAACAGGATGTACAGGCTGTCTGCCTAATGGAACCATTTCCCTCTAAACAGGATGTACAGGCTGTCTGCCTAATGGAACCATTTCCCTCTAAACAGGATGTACAGGCTGTCTGTCTAATGGAACCATTTCCCTCTAAACAGGATGTACAGGCTGTCTAATGGAACCATTTCCCTCTAAACAGGATGTACAGGCTGTCTAATGGAACCATTTCCCTCTAAACAGGATGTACAGGCTGTCTGTCTAATGGAACCATTTCCCTCTAAACAGGATGTACAGGCTGTCTGTCTAATGGAACCATTTCCCTCTAAACAGGATGTACAGGCTGTCTGCCTAATGGAACCATTTCCCTCTAAACAGGATGTACAGGCTGTCTGTCTAATGGAACCATTTCCCTCTAAACAGGATGTACAGGCTGTCTAATGGAACCATTTCCCTCTAAACAGGATGTACAGGCTGTCTGCCTAATGGAACCATTTCCCTCTAAACAGGATGTACAGGCTGTCTGTCTAATGGAACCATTTCCCTCTAAACAGGATGTACAGGCTGTCTAATGGAACCATTTCCCTCTAAACAGGATGTACAGGCTGTCTGTCTAATGGAACCATTTCCCTCTAAACAGGATGTACAGGCTGTCTAATGGAACCATTTCCCTCTAAACAGGATGTACAGGCTGTCTGTCTAATGGAACCATTTCCCTCTAAACAGGATGTACAGGCTGTCTGTCTAATGGAACCATTTCCCTCTAAACAGGATGTACAAGGCTGTCTGTCTAATGGAACCATTTCCCTCTAAACAGGATGTACAGGCTGTCTGTCTAATGGAACCATTTCCCTCTAAACAGGATGTACAGGCTGTCTGTCTAATGGAACCATTTCCCTCTAAACAGGATGTACAGGCTGTCTGTCTAATGGAACCATTTCCCTCTAAACAGGATGTACAGGCTGTCTGTCTAATGGAACCATTTCCCTCTAAACAGGCTGTCTGCCTAATGGAACCATTTCCCTCTAAACAGGATGTACAAGGCTGTCTGCCTAATGGAACCATTTCCCTCTAAACAGGATGTACATGCTGTCTGTCTAATGGAACCATTTCCCTCTAAACAGGATGTACAGGCTGTCTGCCTAATGGAACCATTTCCCTCTAAACAGGATGTACAGGCTGTCTGTCTAATGGAACCATTTCCCTCTAAACAGGATGTACAGGTTGTCTAATGGAACCATTTCCCTCTAAACAGGCTGTACAGGCTGTCTGCCTAATGGAACCATTTCCCTCTAAACAGGATGTACAGGCTTTCTGCCTAATGGAACCATTTCCCTCTAAACAGGATGTACAGGCTGTCTGCCTAATGGAACCATTTCCCTCTAAACAGGCTGTCTGTCTAATGGAACCATTTCCCTCTAAACAGGATGTACAGGCTGTCTGCCTAATGGAACCATTTCCCTCTAAACAGGATGTACTGGCTGTCTGCCTAATGGAACCATTTCCCTCTAAACAGGATGTACAGGCTGTCTGCCTAATGGAACCATTTCCCTCTAAACAGGCTGTCTGCCTAATGGAACCATTTCCCTCTAAACAGGCTGTACAGGCTGTCTGCCTAATGGAACCATTTCCCTCTAAACAGGATGTACAGGCTGTCTGCCTAATGGAACCATTTCCCTCTAAACAGGCTGTCTGTCTAATGGAACCATTTCCCTCTAAACAGGCTGTCTGTCTAATGGAACCATTTCCCTCTAAACTGGATGTACAGGCTGTCTGCCTAATGGAACCATTTCCCTCTAAACAGGCTGTCTGTCTAATGGAACCATTTCCCTCTAAACTGGATGTACAGGCTGTCTGTCTAATGGAACCATTTCCCTCTAAACAGGATGTACAGGCTGTCTGCCTAATGGAACCATTTCCCTCTAAACAGGCTGTCTGTCTAATGGAACCATTTCCCTCTAAACTGGATGTACAGGCTGTCTGTCTAATGGAACCATTTCCCTCTAAACAGGATGTACAGGCTGTCTGCCTAATGGAACCATTTCCCTCTAAACAGGATGTACATGCTGTCTGCCTAATGGAACCATTTCCCTCTAAACTGGATGTACAGGCTGTCTGTCTAATGGAACCATTTCCCTCTAAACAGGATGTACAGGCTGTCTGTCTAATGGAACCATTTCCCTCTAAACTGGATGTACAGGCTGTCTGTCTAATGGAACCATTTCCCTCTAAACAGGCTGTCTGTCTAATGGAACCATTTCCCTCTAAACAGGATGTAAAGGCTGTCTGTCTAATGGAACCATTTCCCTCTAAACAGGATGTACATGCTGTCTGCCTAATGGAACCATTTCCCTCTAAACAGGATGTACAGGCTGTCTGCCTAATGGAACCATTTCCCTCTAAACAGGATGTACAGGCTGTCTGCCTAATGGAACCATTTCCCTCTAAACAGGATGTACAGGCTGTCTGTCTAATGGAACCATTTCCCTCTAAACAGGATGTACAGGCTGTCTGCCTAATGGAACCATTTCCCTCTAAACAGGCTGTCTGCCTAATGGAACCATTTCCCTCTAAACAGGATGTACAGGCTGTCTGTCTAATGGAACCATTTCCCTCTAAACAGGATGTACAGGCTGTCTGCCTAATGGAACCATTTCCCTCTAAACAGGCTGTCTGCCTAATGGAACCATTTCCCTCTAAACAGGCTGTCTGCCTAATGGAACCATTTCCCTCTAAACAGGATGTACAGGCTGTCTGTCTAATGGAACCATTTCCCTCTAAACAGGCTGTCTGCCTAATGGAACCATTTCCCTCTAAACAGGCTGTCTGCCTAATGGAACCATTTCCCTCTAAACAGGATGTACAGGCTGTCTGTCTAATGGAACCATTTCCCTCTAAACAGGATGTACAGGCTGTCTGTCTAATGGAACCATTTCCCTCTAAACAGGCTGTCTGTCTAATGGAACCATTTCCCTCTAAACAGGATGTACAGGCTGTCTAATGGAACCATTTCCCTCTAAACAGGATGTACAGGCTGTCTGCCTAATGGAACCATTTCCCTCTAAACTGGATGTACAGGCTGTCTGTCTAATGGAACCATTTCCCTCTAAACAGGATGTACAGGCTGTCTAATGGAACCATTTCCCTCTAAACAGGCTGTCTGTCTAATGGAACCATTTCCCTCTAAACAGGATGTACAGGCTGTCTAATGGAACCATTTCCCTCTAAACAGGCTGTCTGTCTAATGGAACCATTTCCCTCTAAACAGGATGTACATGCTGTCTGTCTAATGGAACCATTTCCCTCTAAACAGGATGTACAGGCTGTCTGTCTAATGGAACCATTTCCCTCTAAACAGGCTGTCTGTCTAATGGAACCATTTCCCTCTAAACAGGATGTACAGGCTGTCTAATGGAACCATTTCCCTCTAAACAGGATGTACAGGCTGTCTGCCTAATGGAACCATTTCCCTCTAAACTGGATGTACAGGCTGTCTGTCTAATGGAACCATTTCCCTCTAAACAGGATGTACAGGCTGTCTAATGGAACCATTTCCCTCTAAACAGGCTGTCTGTCTAATGGAACCATTTCCCTCTAAACAGGATGTACAGGCTGTCTGCCTAATGGAACCATTTCCCTCTAAACAGGATGTACAGGCTGTCTGCCTAATGGAACCATTTCCCTCTAAACAGGCTGTCTGTCTAATGGAACCATTTCCCTCTAAACAGGATGTACAGGCTGTCTCCCTAATGGAACCATTTCCCTCTAAACAGGATGTACAGGCTGTCTGCCTAATGGAACCATTTCCCTCTAAACAGGCTGTCTGCCTAATGGAACCATTTCCCTCTAAACAGGCTGTCTGCCTAATGGAACCATTTCCCTCAAAATAATATGAGAGAGAATAGTCCTAATGATAAGTCCTCCTGAAATGTCAAGACTCAGAGATGTCTAGATCTCCAAGACAACGGGATCAAAACACTCCATCAGAACCCCTTGGGTGTCTTTCAACCTGGCCAGTGATGTACAGTAGATACAATCTTGGATAGTTACGCTCTACTATGGAGCGCCGTTTGGGTCTTTGCGTGTCAACAAAGATACACATCAAATAACACTCCGTGACGTGTCAAATAAGCTTGTTGACCAATCGGGACCTGCATATGGCTGCAAGTCTCGTAATAATTTAACGCGTTCATACATTTTTTTTTTTACAAAGTTATTTAACATTGATTACACTATCACTCGTATTTCATATGTCACAACGATTCATCGATATGTATGTTATGATGCTGGTAATGTTGTCTCACGCACCTACAGTGCTGGTCGTATAAAAAAAAGCTGGCTAGCTCATGGATGCAATCAATGTTCTTCCCCAAAAACATAGCAACACGACAATCTGTTTCAGTAGCTATAGTTAGCTAGCTAACTTTGTGTCATCATGTATAAGACAGATCTTATTTGATTAATGGTGATCGGACCCATCTATGTGAAGCTGGCCACAATAAGGATTAGCCACGATCGTGGACTTTGCGGTTAGCCTTCAAAATAAAGGTTTGTCATTGACAACGATGCAAATGAATACCAATAGTATAATTATGCCATAGTGGAATAGATCATGCTAAACGAGGTTGGAATGTTATATAAATTCAACAAAACACAATAATTTGTTAATTTGACAAAAATCTGTTCAAATCACACTGGATGTATTTGACTTTTTAGAATTGCATTGTGGGGCATCCTTATTTCAATGTACAGCCTTACCTATGGATAGTGGATCAATGACATGGGGCTTCACCATGCTGTGTGGCTCAGTGTCAATGGTACTCTGTTGGCTGGCTTTCTGCGTAACCATTCACTGTGCTGTTCATTAGAACTGAGCCTAAAGATACTAACACTGGACCGTGGGCAAATAATAATCATTTAGTTTGTGTCGACAGTCTTGATGACATTAGTTGTATTTGTGAAGGTTGGTTGCAACACAGGGTCATTCATTGTGTAATGACTTTGCATGTAAAACCCAGGTGTGGGTCAGCAGCTGTTTTGTTGTTGGAGGCTACCTGCAGCTGTTAGACTTACTGTCAGGCTTACTGTCAGACTTACTGTTAGGCTTACTGTCAGGCTTACTGTCAGACTTACTGTCAGGCTTACTGTCAGGCTTACTGTCAGGCTTACTGTCAGGCTTACTGTCAGACTTACTGTCAGGCTTACTGTCAGGCTTACTGTCAGGCTTACTGTCAGGCTTACTGTCAGGCTTACTGTCAGGCTTACTGTCAGACTTACTGTCAGGCTTACTGTCAGGCTTACTGTTAGACTTACTGTCAGGCTTACTGTCAGGCTTACTGTCAGGCTTACTGTCAGACTTACTGTCAGGCTTACTGTCAGACTTACTGTCAGGCTTACTGTCAGACTTACTGTCAGGCTTACTGTCAGGCTTACTGTCAGGCTTACTGTTAGACTTACTGTCAGGCTTACTGTCAGGCTTACTATCAGGTCACTAACAGTCTTCAGCCCATGGGCCTCCAGGTGAGAGAGACATCTGGTAGACCAGGTCACTAACAGTCTTCAGCCCATGGGCCTCCAGGTGAGAGAGACATCTGGTAGACCAGGTCACTAACAGTCTTCAGCCCATGGGCCTCCAGGTGAGAGAGACATCTGGTAGACCAGGTCACTAACAGTCTTCAGCCCATGGGCCTCCAGGTGAGAGAGACGTCTGGTAGACCAGCTCACTAACAGTCTTCAGCCCATGGGCCTCCAGGTGAGAGAGACATCTGGTAGACCAGGTCACTAACAGTCTTCAGCCCATGGGCCTCCAGGTGAGAGAGACATCTGGTAGACCAGGTCACTAACAGTCTTCAGCCCATGGGCCTCCAGGTGAGAGAGACATCTGGTAGACCAGGTCACTAACAGTCTTCAGCCCATGGGCCTCCAGGTGAGAGAGACATCTGGTAGACCAGGTCACTAACAGTCTTCAGCCCATGGGCCTCCAGGTGAGAGAGACATCTGGTAGACCATGTGGATACATCCAGGAACTCGGTTAGTTGTTTATCTCTCTCCACATGTGAATAAAATGAGCGCTTCATGAAAATGTTTTTATTGTTTTTGTGTGAGTTATTGATTATATTGGCCTATTGATACAATCTGATATTTCCCCGTCGGCTCAACCTGCTGCCGGAGAGACTAGAGTAGAGAGCTTCCTGTTTCCTGGGACAAGTCGGCATCTGGCAACAGGAGTTTTCTTTTCAACGTTTAATTACGCACTTGTCTTGTATAAATGTGGAGTTTATTGCTGAGTGAGCAGTGTAGAAAGTGGAAGATGAGAAGCTGAAGCTCCACATGCTGGGAAGACCTTTTTGATGTGCCTTTCTCCTCTCCTGTCTGTTGGTTTTTAGTGATGAGGCCACAAAATGTCACAAAAAAAACATCCATTGATTTGCTCAAGGACTGGTGGATTCTGAAAAAGGTGGTTGTTTTCGAGCACATCGAAGCTGAAGAAGAAGCAAATGCCATTTTGAAAAATAGTGACTGCACCACTAAACACACAATTGTTAATTATTTTATTTTGCAAAAAGCATTCTCTGAATTTGAGGCACACCACCATTAAACCCTCCCAAAAAACAAGAAAATCAAGTCAAAATGCACATTTTCTCACCAGTGGTGTTTTTTCACCAAACGGATTTGTTGCTGATTCAAATTAATGGGGGATGACGCAACATGTACTTGTTTTCGCTTAAATTTTCATGTACCGAATCATTTCTAATCTATTGAATGTTCAATGTGTTTCCATTGTCTTTTTCATTTCTAACAATAGTTTTGTCACAAAAAAGTGTTTCGTTAAAGCAAATGTGCCTAAACTGGCCTTGGCGTGTGTCTCGTCAACTGCTCCCAGATACAGTGTGGGTGAACTACAGATTACATAAATGATGATGACCTTCCCAGGGTGGTGAACGGGCATCTTGATGCTCCTTTCCAATAAATAGGGAGGGTCTTATTCTGGGGACACGATGATCGATGCTTGACTGCTGTTTGACAATTCAAAAATAATCTCACTCTTTTTGTCATACTAATCTCATGGTGTAGTAGGCTATTCCTGCAGTGTATCTGCAAGCTGTAGGTCAGAGCGCAGCTGCCAATACCAGAGTGGGCACATTTGCTACATGACATCATTTTTGTTGTTGTGACAAAACCATCAGTTGAGTTGAAAATGCGATGGAAACCAAATCATTTTTTTTATCTGATACATGGGAATTTAATTATTTTTCTGCATTACGTCATCACGCACAACCTTTTGTCCGCAACAAGTCAATTTGGTGGAAACACGCATATTGTTTTTTGTTGTTGCAGATTTTAGAATATTAGCATTAAAATCTGTTTGCCAATTGGATAGAAACCTAGCGAATTGTCTTACTGAAAGATCCACATACGGCCAGTTTCAGCCTCCTCGCAGAGGCAACCAGGTGTTTGGCTAAAATGCCCTGGTAGAGTTGATGATTTCATTGACCCGAACAAGGGCCCCAGGACCAATGAAGGCAAAACAACTCCATAACATAATATTCACCTGCCATATTTTACAGGTATGAGCTTCAAGCAACTGTAAGTCGTTCATGCTGTGGGTTACAAATAAAGTGGTGTGTCGATACGTTTTTTGTGTGTTTTTTTTAAAGACAATGTCATGATCAAAACATTACAAAGCATTATGGGAAATCAGCAGGTCTGCTGTTCACATCATTAGGAAACAGGAATGATTAATTGTGCTGTTTTTGGAATGTCTCTCAGTGTAATAAGATACGGACTGATGTCTCTGATAGACGAGAACAAATCAAATATCTCCATCAATTTGTCCAAGAATATATACTGAACCAAAATAGAAACGCCTACATATAACAATTTCATTGATTTGACTGAGTTATAGTTCATATGGAGGAAATCAGTCAATTGAAATAAATTCATTAGGTCCTAATCTATAGATTTGACATGACTGGGAATATAGATATGTTTCTGTTGGTCACAAAACTGGGTCTCATCATGGTATTTCTGTGCATTCAAATTGCCATCGATAAAATACAATTGTGTTCGTTGTCCGTTGCTTATGCCTGCCCATACCGTAACCCCACCATGGGGCACTGTGTTCACAATGTTGACATCAGCAAACCGCTCGCCCGCACATTGCCATACACGTGGTCTGCGGTTGTGAGACCGGTTGGACGAACTATTACACTCTCGAAAAACAACGTTGGGTGCAGCTTATGGTAGAGAAATTAACATTCAAGTATCTGGCAACAGTTCTGGTAGAGATTACTGCAGTCACAGCATGCCAATTGCTGCTCCCTCAAAACTTGAGACATCTGTGGCATTGTGTTGTGTGACAAAACTGCACATTTTAGAGTGGCCGTTTATTGCCCCCAGCACAAGGTGCACCTGTGTAATGATCATGCTGTTTAATCAGCTTCTTGATATGCCACACGTGTCAGTGGATGGATTATCTTGGCAAAGGAGAAACGCTCACTAACAGAAATGTAAACACATTTGTGAACACACTTTACATTTAAATATTGTTTTATTTAACCAGGCAAGTCAGTTAAGAACAAATTCTTATTTACAGTGACGGCCTACCCCGGCCAAACCCGGGCGACGCTGGGCCAATTGTGCGCCTCCCTATGAGACTCCCAATCACGGCCTTATGGGGGACTGCAGTGGCTGCATTCTCTGGTTTTAGTGCATGTTGTCACGTCAGTCCCAAGCCGCTGCAGACGTCAGGAGTCGCCTGTGTTATAATTTGTTGTCTATCAATTCAGTTAATTCAATACATGATCATACTAGATCACACTGTTTCTTTTCTCACATCGTCGTCATTTATTTATGTTATGAACTGGTGGGTCTGACTGTCCGTTATAGTAACACCCCATCCACCTGGGGGCGCTGTGGTCTGCTGATGGGCTCGCCAGCCCTTAACGCGTCAAACAGAAGAAGGAAGCTATGGAGTGAAACTGAGTTTAGTTTCCCGTGTGTTCGTTCAGGTCAGTGCTTGTTTTTTTTTTTTTTTACGAGATTTATCTCGGATTTGCTTATTTAGCTAGTAAACTAGAGTCTATCACGTGTAATTAACCAGGCCAGCTAACTAGCTAGTTGTGCTGATCATACGTGGCTGTGTGTTTGTGAACGTGTGAACTTTTTTTTTTAAAGTGTGCGAATGGGCGGCAGAATTGGTGCAAGAAACTACATTTAAAATATTTAAAAATATATGTTTATCATAACCATTACAGATAACAAGTCCTAATTGCTAATATATGTTATTCCGTCAAAAAGGTACCATTTCATATTGATCTATTGGAACCTTATTATCGACCTGAAAAAGGCAGTAACCTCGACAATGTGGAGCTTGTTTGTAGAAGTTTATGTGCAATGATAAAGCCTGGGTTTGTTCATTT
Organism: Oncorhynchus masou masou; assembly: GCF_036934945.1. Classification (NCBI taxonomy): domain Eukaryota; kingdom Metazoa; phylum Chordata; class Actinopteri; order Salmoniformes; family Salmonidae; genus Oncorhynchus; species Oncorhynchus masou. The sequence continues at coordinate 93,202,656 of NC_088243.1, read as the reverse complement.
AGCAGACACGCTCTGATTTCCAGAGCCCATATCTCAGTCAAGACACCTATTCTATAGTAAAACCCATGATGTAATATAACAGAATAAAATAGAAAGAAGATGCCATTGCGAAGTGACCCGCATCTTGTGTGTGAAAGCTATTCTCAGTGATCATTTCAAACGGGGCTCAATGAGTTGAAAGACTATTTTTTTTCAGTGTTGCAATCAAAAATATATCTTTACAATCTACAAATGTTTGATTTAGTTTATTCTACCTGTTATTTTGACTTTGGTAAATGGACAATTCCACATTGAACACACATGGTGATGAGTTACGGACACGACATCTGTTTGGAGAGTAGGACTTGGCTTAATGATTCTGATTCAAATATGCTCGTCTTTATCGAAACTGCATATTTTCAGAACCTGTCGATGTTTAGTCAGGTTATAGCCAAGCCCTGGGCAAACCAATTCTAAATGGCTCTAGCAGTTCGTAAAGTCGACAAGATGCAATTATTCCCAAACTGCAGCTCGTTGTTGGAACACACCAGTCCATTTTTATTTGTGTTGAAAACCGTTGTCATTTGGCAATAATGTAGCTTGTGTATCCAATCAGTTAGATACAGCGCCTTCGGAAAGTATTCAGACCCCTTGACTTTCCCCACATGTTGTTACCTTACAACCTTATTCTAAAATGGATTTAAAAAATCCCTCAATCTCCACACAATACCGCATAATGACAAAGCAAAAAAAATAATGTTTTTGCAACATTATTAAACATTTTAAAAATATCACATTTACGTAAATAGTCAGACCCTTTCCTCAGTACTTGGTTGAAGCAGCGATTACAGCCTCAAGTCTTCTTGGGTATGACTCTACAAGCTTGGCACACCTGTATTTGTGGCGTTTCTCCCATTCTTCTCTGTAGTTCCTCTCAAGCTGTCAGGTTGGATGGGGAGCGTCGCTGCACAGCTATTTTCAGGTCTCCAGAGATGTTAGATCAGGTTCAAGCCCGGGCTCTGACTGGGACACTCAAGGATATTGAGACTTGTCCCAAAGCCGCTCCTACGTCTTGGCTGTGTGCTTCGGGTCAGTGTCCTGTTGGAAGGTGAACCTTCGCCCCAGTCTGAGGTCCTGAGCGCTCTGGAGCAGGTTTTCATCAAGGATCTCTCCGTACTTTGCTCTGTTCATCTTTCCCTCGATCCTGACTAGTCTCCCAGTCCCTGCCGCTGAAAAACATCCCCATTGCATGATTTTGTGGGAATACGGAGCTTGCTCGTAGTTTGCTAGCTACTTAGCTCCCATGCCAATTTCAAATCTTTCTAAACTAATACCTGAAGAACTAAGAAATATGAAGTTATTTCAGAATGAATGTTACCTGGTTAGCATATCATGCTTTGTGACATTATGTTAGTTAGATAATGCTTTGTGACATTGTTAGCTAGCTTTCCCCAGTTAGATAATGCTCTGTGACATTATGTTAGATAATGCTTTGTGACATTATGTTAGTTAGATAATGCTTTGTGACATTATGTTAGCTAGCTATCCCCAGTTAGATAATGCTTTGGGACATTATGTTAGCTAGCTATCCCCAGTTAGATAATGCTTTGGGACATTATGTTAGCTAGCTATCCCCAGTTAGATAATGCTTTGGGACATTACGTTAGCTAGCTATCCCCAGTTAGATAATGTGTTTTGCACTTATTTCATGCATGCTTGTTGTGTTCTCCCTGGTTTACACTAGTTACCACAGCCACAAATTTAAAATATAAATCTTTCTTTCTTTAAGGTTATGCTAAGGTATAGGCTTAGCAGTGCGGTTAATGTAAGGGTTATGGTTAGGTTTAAAATCACATTTCAAGAAGAGAAATTGTAAAAATAGACAGTCTTTATGACTTTGTAGCTGTGATAACTAGTATGATCGGCTGCTTGTTCGAAATAGTATATTCTAAGATGTTCAGAACGGTGGTGGGTGGGGAGGGTAGAACCATTTATCTTGAGGGGGAGGGGGTGGTGCAAAATGCAATCTGTTAATTATTATATCATATATAAAACGGACACTGTCTATTTTAATACAGACTAGCTCAAAACATTACTAATTATTTGAAAATGACAAATTACCCAATGAATTATGATAATTTTCTCCTCAGTGGGAGTACAAAAACATACCTATGCAACTGCTCCACTGCTCAGGCTCGTGTGTGTGTTTTGAAATACAATGTTGTGTGTAACCACGGGCTAATCTTCGGGTGCTGAAATCAGTAGTTTTTGGTAACTTCATTTTATTTGACATCGAAGCCCCAGTCTGCCTGCGCTAGTCGCCGATCGACTCCATGGTAAGTCGTAGAGTTCAGTTTAATCGGCTTAGTTTAATATTGTCTTTGTGTTTTATAGATGGAGCAAATCGGTTAAACAGCTGCCACCATGCCGGGGACGACAACACCCACAGCACTGGGCGACTGAGATTCCCTGTTTCCAGCACTGGGCGACTGAGATTCCCTGTTTCCAACACTGGGCGACTGAGATTCCCTGTTTCCAACACTGGGCGACTGAGATTCCCTGTTTCCAACACTGGGCGACTGAGATTCCCTGTTTCCAGCACTGGGCGACTGAGATTCCCTGTTTCCAACACTGGGCGACTGAGATTCCCTGTTTCCAACACTGGGCGACTGAGATTCCCTGTTTCCAGCACTGGGCGACTGAGATTCCCTGTTTCCAGCACTGGGCGACTGAGATTCCCTGTTTCCAGCACTGGGCGACTGAGATTCCCTGTTTCCAACATCCCATCTTTTTACTTGAAAGACGTTCCTGAAACATTCTCATTTGTGGTACCTGACACGGTCGAGGGATGTGAACCTGAACATGAAGAGCAAACGGTGACCTGTGAACCGTGAACATGAAGAGCAAACGGTGACCTGTGAACCTGAACATGAAGAGCAAACGGTGACCTGTGAACCGTGAACATGAAGAGCAAACGGTGACCTGTGAACCTGAACATGAAGAGCAAACGGTGACCTGTGAACCTGAACATGAAGAGCAAACGGTGACCTGTGAACCTGAACATGAAGAGCAAACGGTGACCTGTGAACCTGAACATAAAGAGCAAACGGTGACCTGTGAACCTGAACATAAAGAGCAAACGGTGACCTGTGAACCTGAACATAAAGAGCAAACGGTGACCTGTGAACCTGAACATAAAGAGCAAACGGTGACAGAGTTGGACATGGTGGCGAAAGAGAGGAAGAAATGTAAGAAGCAAATGGAGGTACCAGATCCTGAGGAACGAACTGAAGAGAGAACTAAGAAAAAGTCAAACACTCTTCACACACAACGTGTGGGAGACGATGGAGTGACTGTTGCCGCGGAGGGGATGAGTAGCTGGAAGAAAAAGAGAACCTGTTATGACAGAGAGACAGAAGAGGGGATGGACAGTGGCCTCTCAGCGTCTGCAGTAGATGTCTCAGATGTAAGGGTGCCCGTAGAGGCCATAAAGAGTAAGAAGAAGCTCAAGAACAGACAAACGAAGCTTGAAGAGGGAGCGGAAAGTCTTGAGACAGTTTTAAGATTAGCAGATGATCCTGAAGCAGTTGAGGGAGGGGAAAATGTGGTAACGAAGGTACAGAATAACGAAAAAGAGAACAGGAAAGGAAAGAAGGGAAAAGTTGGAGAGATTCAACTGAGCGTTTGTCCAGATAAAACCGAGCTCCCAGGTATTCCAGAACAAACACGGAGAAAATGGAAAACATCAACGAGGCTGAAAACACAACCGGAAGGAGGGGCTGAAGAGGACAGCAGGAGAACCAAGAGACACTGCTGCAGAGAGTCCGACACGGGAACGGACAGTGTTCCCTCGAAGTCACATAACAGGACTCCTGATGCTGGACCAGAATCTGAGACCGGGCAAGATGGCCTCCATACAACCATGGTTGAGACAAGCACCCAACACCGCAGACGCATTCAAAACGATAAAGTTCTAAGGTCAGTAGAAAGGAACCTCATACACTTGTTTTAAGAGTGATTCTAAGCATATACTGAAGAGTGATTTCCCCTATTGGTGGTAGTGAACATAACCATTGACAGTAGGATTTGCTGGTGAAAACCAGACCTTTGTGAATCATTGTGCTGTGGACCAGAGTTTCATCTGAAACGTCTTCCTGTGTAGAGAGGGGGCATTTCTGTCCTGCCCTGTCAACTCAGAGGTTTCAAAAACAGATGTTTTAGATGTTATTTAGGTGTTTCTCCCCTCTCTATGTTACAGTGGAAACGAAAGGAGGGCTATGATTGAGCTCAAAGAGTTTGTTCCCAATATTGCGTCTCGGCCTGTTAATAAGATCAGAGCGATGATCAAGTATGATCTTGATCGATTCAAGGAATTCCGAAGCCAAGGTAGGTTTATTCTTTAAACCCTCATGGTGTTTATCGTAGGATGATGTAGCTAACCTGTCCACACGTAAGCAATGTTATGTAACATGCTACTGCGTTGAGCGATGTTTGAGAAATGTATTGACTTCTGCTCCCTTAACACATGAATCCATATTCAGTGTTTGGCCCGCTGACTAAATGTATTGTCATTTAGACCCCGTAGGTTAAACCAGGGCTCCAGACTGACATCATTCAGACCCCGTAGGTTAAAGCAGGGCTCCAGACTGACATCATTCAGACCCCGTAGGTTAAAGCAGGGCTCCAGACTGACATCATTCAGACCCCGTAGGTTAAAGCAGGGCTCCAGACTGACATCATTTAGACCCCGTAGGTTAAAGCAGGGCTCCAGACTGACATCATTCAGACGCCCTTGGTTACCGTGCTCGTCTGGCGCCCTTGGTTACCGTGCTCGTCTGGCGCCCTTGGTTACCGTGCTCGTCTGGCGCCCTTGGTTACCGTGCTCGTCTGGCGCCCTTGGTTACCGTGCTCGTCTGGCGCCCTTGGTTACCGTGCTCGTCTGGCGCCCTAGGTTAAGACTCTGTGGAATCTTCTGTCTTTTCCAGGCATTTCCCTGCGAACTGGACGATACAGCGCACAAGAGAACAGACAACTCATGAGTAACATAAACGACTTCCTGGCTCTCACAGGGATTGAGAATGCCGCTAAACTCTTCCATACGAAGCGCTTCAGAGACGAACTGTCTTTTATCCAGAGGCTGAAGAGTCATCACAGATTCCCTGAGAGAATAGGTGCGTTGACTTCTAGCCAGCTTCATAATTAATAACTATTCAGATGAAGCTTCATCCCCACATTTATATCTCGGTCTTTACCATTGTCTACAGTGCTCAATAGTATGCTCAGGGATTTCCCTGAAAACTGATCTCCCCTCTCCCTAACCTGTTCCAGGTGAAGGAATCCCGAGGCCTTGGCATAAGATCTATACTCGTGGTGGGAGGAAGATGTTTGATGGCGCCAGTTACAAGGGCCGGTAAGACTGTTACTTTAAGCAACTGACAACGGTAATAATGGGCTTTGACTGTGTACAAAAGTATAGTGATGTTGAATTGGAACGAACAACTGTGCCGTTTTTCCTGACTTGAAGCTCGTTATACTGGGCTGTTACAGACTTATTACTTGAATGTTTCTATGAATTTTTAGACGAAGGTTCAGCGAAGATGAACTTTACTCTTTGAAAAAACTGCAGACGTTGCACGGCAACAATTGGGTGAAGATCTCACAGTTGACTGGCCGGAGTGAAACGCCCCTTAGGAAACGGTTTTCTCAGATTTGTAAGTCATCGGGAACTTTAATTAAATATAATGACTCTTGCTCCTTGCCTGACATCCTGCTTCACTACTTTCTGGGCCATTTTGTTACCAGCGTTTGTCCGAACAACGGCCCCGCTTTGTTTGGTGTGTGTTTTTCAGTCGCAAACTTAGGTTCTTGGGGCGAGGAAGAACTGAAGAGACTAATGGAAGCTGTGCGAGACCACCTGCTGGGACAGGTGGAGCCTGGCAGAGGGCATGCCACCGTCAGGAAAGACCAGCTGTACAACAACATCCCCTGGACAGTCGTATGCCGGAGGGTTAAGACACGCCACCGGGACCAGTGCCGAATGAAATGGTGTGTAGAGTTTCATGGGTAACTGTTGCAAAAGAAACAAACACAAAATGGCCAATGTTTTCACAGTGAAAAATAATTATGCAAAGTGCAGAAATTACCGTAAAATGCATTATGATCTTCCAGGGTGATTTAATTTGGAATTTTTCTTCAACAATGTGTTTTATGATGAAGTTGGTATTCATGTATCGCTCACTAATCTTTCATGGACAGACTGTAAACATAAATTGTACCGTAGAATCTGTCAAGAGACTATTGAATGTGTCAGACTAACAGTGAAATGCTGACTGACGGGCTCTTTTTCCAACCATGCAGAGTTAAGGATAAAATAGACACAAGGAGTAAATAATCAGTGAATAACTATAACGAGTAAAAATAACACGGCTATATACAGGAAGTAGAAAATAACACGGCTATATACAGGAAGTAGAAGATAACACGGCTATATACAGGAAGTAGAAGATAACACGGCTATATACAGGAAGTAGAAGATAACACGGCTATATACAGGAAGTAGAAGATAACACGGCTATATACAGGAAGTAGAAGATAACACGGCTATATACAGGAAGTAGAAGATAACACGGCTATATACAGGGAGTAGAAGATAACACGGCTATATACAGGGAGTAGAAGATAACACGGCTATATACAGGGAGTAGAAGATAACACGGCTATATACAGGGAGTAGAAGATAACACGGCTATATACAGGGAGTAGAAGATAACACGGCTATATACAGGGAGTAGAAGATAACACGGCTATATACAGGGAGTAGAAGATAACACGGCTATATACAGGGAGTAGAAGATAACACGGCTATATACAGGGAGTAGAAGATAACACGGCTATATACAGGGAGTAGAAGATAACACGGCTATATACAGGGAGTAGATGATAACACGGCTATATACAGGGAGTAGATGAAAACACGGCTATATACAGGGAGTAGATGAAAACACGGCTATATACAGGGAGTAGATGATAACACGGCTATATACAGGGAGTAGATGATAACACGGCTATATACAGGGAGTAGAAGATAACACGGCTATATACAGGGAGTAGATGATAACACGGCTATATACAGGGAGTAGATGATAACACGGCTATATACAGGGAGTAGATGATAACACGGCTATATACAGGGAGTAGAAGATAACACGGCTATATACAGGGAGTAGATGATAACACGGCTATATACAGGGAGTAGATGATAACACGGCTATATACAGGAAGTAGAAGATGTGAAATACCCTATGTCGTGTCTTTGGCTATGCCGGATTAAGTGATATGACATGCTATTCTATAAAATAATTTCTCTCTTAAAGACCTAGTAATCTTTTACATCAATAGCAGTCAATATTTAATCATCACCTTATTTAGTTTAATCTCAAAGATGTAAATTCTTCATGAACCCTGGCTAACAAGTTGAATCAGCAATACAAAATTTGGGTTAATTATTTATTTACTAAATGCCTAAATAATCACACAGAATTACATATACACAGAATGAATCATACATTGATTACAATTTATGTCATAAAGAAATCGTCCCTAGTGGACGGAACAGATATGACAGCTGGTTCCACAAAGGAAAAGGGGTGGGGTTTCAGTGAAAGAGCGGGAAGACTGAGGAACAGAGGGAGAAGCCATGCTATCGTAAATACAGAATCTTATGCATTCTAAATTACCGCCCATTTGAAAAAATGAGAATGCAATAAATATTTACTCTGAGCTATTTATGGGGGTCATAAACCTCCCCATCAGTCCAACGTCCTGACACTTATTTGCATAAGTATTCAGACCCTTTGTAGTGAGACTCGAAGAGCCAATCACAACATTCTCTCGCAGCCTGCCAGAATTCATCTTTGATATGTCAATGTCATATTTGATTGTCATTTATTTTTGTTGAATTTGGCGCATGTGACATACAGTTTGATTATAAATTATTTGGAAATCTATATAAGGTCCCACAGTTGACAGTGCATGTCAGAGCAAAAATTAAGCCATGAGGTCAAAGGAATTGTCCGTAGAGCTTCGAGACAGGATTGTTTCGAGGCACAAATCTGGGGAAGGGTACCAAAAAATGTGTGCAGCATTGGAAGTCCCCAAGAACACAGTGGCCTCCATCATTATTAAATGGAAAAAGTTGGGAACTTCAAGACTCTTCCTAGAGCTGGCCCCCCGGCCAAACTGGGCAATCGGGGGAGAAGGGCATTGGTCATGGAGGTGACCAAGAACCTGATGGTCACTGTGAGCTCTAGAGTTCCTCTGTGGAAATGGAAGAACCTTCCAGAATGACAACAATCTCTGCAGCACTCTACCAATCAGGCCTTTATGGTAGAGTGGCCAGATGGAAGCCACTCCTCAGTAAAAGGCAGATGATAGCCCGCTTGGAATTTGCCATAAGGCACCTAAAGGACTCAGCCCATGAGAAACAAGATTCTCTGGTCTGATGAAACCAAGATTGAACTCTTTTTAGCCTAAATGCCAAGCGTCACGTCTGGAGGAAACCTGGCACCATCCCTACTGTGAAGCATGGTGGTGGCAGCATCATACTGTGGGGATGTTTTTCAGCGGCAGGGACTGGAAAACTTGTCGGGATCGAGGGAAAGATGAACAGAGAGATCCTTGATGAAAACCTGCTCCAGAGCACTCAGGACCTCGGAGTGGGGCAAAAGTTCGCCTTCCAACAGGACAAGGACCTTAAGCACACAGCCAAGACAACGTAGGAGTGGATCCGGTGCTCCCCATCCAACCTGACAAAGCTTGAGAGGATCTTCAGAAAAGAATGGGATACATGGGATACATTTCTAAAAAAAAGCTGTTTTTGCTTTGTCATTATGGGGTATTATGACGTCATTATGGGGTATTGTGATGTCATTATGGGGTATTATGACGTCATTATGGGGTATTATGATGTCATTATGGGGTATTATGTGTAGACTGAGAGGGGGAAAAGATTTAAAGTAATTTTAGAATAAGGCTATAACAACATGTGGAAAAGGTCAAGGGTTCTGAATACCTTTCGAATGCACTGTACGTCAAACTTCTGCCATAGCCAGTTGGCAAGCATGACAATATTACTCTTTAGCCAGTTGGCAAGCATGACAATATTACTCTTTAGCCAGTTGGCAAGCATGACAATATTACTCTTTAGCCAGTTGGCAAGCATGACAATATTACTCTTTAGCCAGTTGGCAAGCATGACAATATTACTCTTTAGCCAGTTGGCAAGCATGACAATATTACTCTTTAGCCAGTTGGCAAGCATGACAATATTACTCTTTAGCCAGTTGGCAAGCATGACAATATTACTCTTTAGCCAGTTGGCAAGCATGACAATATTACTCTTTAGCCAGTTGGCAAGCATGACAATATTACTCTTTAGCCAGTCAACCTTATGGAATAGGCACTGTTAAGATTCTAAGTTACTTATGTTAAACAGGGAAATGATCAGATCGTACACAGTGTTAGTTGTTAGTTAGCTCAGATGAATTGCTCGCTAAACTCTAGTTATAACTCAAATGGTTATTTTATTGCACGTTGCACAATTCTTCCACTTTGACCGTGTCGTCCTGGTTTTGTTTCCACGAGTGTTCAGATCCAGAATCTTTTGAGGCAGAGGCTGTATCTTCTCTGTTCCCAGGTTGGGTGTTATGGCATACAAAATGGCACATGGACAACCAGCATTCAGTGGAGGTGTGAAAACCTTAAAGGCTAAAGTGGATTTGATCAAAGCGTGAGTTTTTGTGATTTTTTTTAAAACTCAATATATGCTATTGTAGAATTGTTTAAAAAAGAAATCTTTGGAAGATTTATTAACCCAGTGACTTATTAATGTGGTCTAATTTGATTTATTAACCCAGTGACTTATTAATGTGGTCTAATTTGATTTATTAATGTGGTGTAATATGATTTATTAACCCAGTGACTTATTAATGTGGTCTAATTTGATTTATTAATGTGGTGTAATGTGATTTATTAACTCTGATTTATTAATGTGGTGTAATATGATTTATTAACCCAGTCTAGTTATTAATGTGGTGTGATATGATTTATTAACCCAGTCTAGTTATTAATGTGGTCTAATTTGATTTATTAATGTGGTGTAATGTGATTTATTAACTCTGATTTATTAATGTGGTTTAGTATGATTTATTAACCCAGTCTAGTTATTAATGTGGTGTGATATGATTTATTAACCCAGTCTAGTTATTAATGTGGTGTAATATGATTTATTAACCCAGTGATTTATTAATGTGGTGTAATGTGATTTATTAACCCAGTCTAGTTATTAATGTGGTGTGATATGATTTATTAACCCAGTCTAGTTATTAATGTGGTGTAATATGATTTATTAACCCAGTGACTTATTAATGTGGTGTAATATGATTTATTAACCCAGTGACTTATTAATGTGGTGTGATATGATTTATTAACCCAGTGACTTATTAATGTGGTTTAGTATGATTTATTAACCCAGTGACTTATTAATGTGGTGTGATATGATTTATTAACCCAGTGACTTATTAATGTGGTTTAGTATGATTTATTAACCCAGTGATTTATTAATGTGGTGTGATATGATTTATTAACCCAGTGACTTATTAATGTGGTTTAGTATGATTTATTAACCCAGTGACTTATTAATGTGGTGTGATATGATTTATTAACCCAGTGACTTATTAATGTGGTTTAGTATGATTTATTAACCCAGTGACTTATTAATGTGGTGTGATATGATTTATTAACCCAGTGACTTATTAATGTGGTTTAGTATGATTTATTAACCCAGTGATTTATTAATGTGGTGTGATATGATTTATTAACCCAGTGACTTATTAATGTGGTTTAGTATGATTTATTAACCCAGTGACTTATTAATGTGGTTTAGTATGATTTATTAACCCAGTGACTTATTAATGTGGTGTAATATGATTTATTAACCCAGTGATTTATTAATGTGGTGTAATATGATTTATTAACCCAGTCTAGTGACTTATTAATGTGGTGTGATATGATTTATTAACCCAGTCTAGTTATTAATGTGGTTTAGTATGATTTATTAACCCAGTGACTTATTAATGTGGTGTAATATGATTTATTAACCCAGTGATTTATTAATGTGGTGTAATATGATTTATTAACCCAGTGACTTATTAATGTGGTGTAATATGATTTATTAACCCAGTCTAGTGACTTGTAATCATAGTATATACCATCTGCGTTACCGTTCTGCGTAGTCCTGATTTCCAGGGCCAATGGAAGTCTTTTGTTCTTGGTATAATGGCATATGAAACTGGCATTGTCAACCATTTTTATTTTGCCAAATGTTGATTCTACGTCATTTTGACCTTTCAGGTTGAACGCAATGCAGGTGGAAGATGTCTCAGATGTTGACTGGGAAGAAATCGCTCACACAATTGGGTAAGAGGTTGTAATTATACACAGATTATACTTTGTTTTAGACAATGTTGCCTTTTTAATATCAATGACATTTTCTCTGACAGAGGTTTGTATTATGTTAGTATTTACGTTTCGATTCTCAAATCTCTTAACACAACACAGATGTTTTAATTGTCTACAAACTCGGCCGTTAATCGTCAAAGAAAAGGTTTCTGTACAGTAGAGGCCTTGGCCAAATGTTTCCTTCGAAGGAGTACAACAGCACATGGCAGGGTCGTTGTGGTTTATGTGTGTGGGATCTGCTAACCTTTCTTTCCTGTTTTTAAAGGGGAGTTACTCCTTGCTACGTACAGATGCACTACCACAAGCTAAAAGTAGCCAAAGTGCCGTCGTGGCAGAGCATGTCTTTCTGTGGTAGGTGTAAGCTGCTGTCGTACACACGTTTGTTTTTTTGCAATCCCTATGTTTGTTTTTTTTTAGTTTGGAGGTATGCGTTTAGAATAGTTGATTGCAAGTCAGATTGATCAGTGTTCCGATGACATCACTTCCAAGGGACAGGAAGTATAAGCTCGCTCCATCTTGACTGCATGTTTTAACCTCCTATTCATCTCCAGCACTATACAAGTCTACATATGTGTAAATTATGTTTCTGCAATCGGAAAGAGATGAAAACCTCCTAAGAAAATGTCATGTGTGATCACATGTAAAACCACTGATTGCCCCCCCCCCCCCTTCAAATATAATGATGCTTCGAGGAAGAATCGTGTTGTTTGCTGGACACATTTACTAATTTAATGTATATGTGTTTGACTTTCAGAGACCATCGATTTCCTGTACAGTAGTGTTCTGCCCAAGTTTGAAGAGCTCCTCCGACACAGTCAGACCAAGTCAGGGGAGACCGAGTCCAGAGACGATCCACAAGAGCACTTCCTGCTGTCAGAGATCTTTGAAGATGAGGACGACGGACATTATTACACCGAGGTTCAGAACGGTTGATTATTCATCTTTTTTTATCTCTGCGAGCTTTATATTTTGGATGTACTTTAAAGGCAGCTTTTGAAAAGAGTAGTTTGGATGTAGATGGTGAAAATCAATTGGACGATACTGAAAATGCTGGTCAGGAGTTTTCCTTTTTCTGACATTCACCGATAAAGATGGATGCTTTGTTAACATTAGACATGATAACATCCCCAGGGGGCTGATCATTTGGAGCCTGGTCTGCTGTAGTGTGCAGCCACCCCTTATTGCTGGATCAGTAGCCCACATTGTTTATGTAACATTGTTATCAGGAAGTATTGCAAAAGCATGGAAATCTGTAGTAGTATGATGTAGACATCTCCATTAGGGTGGGGATACAAATGATCTGGACAACTTTTCAAAACAAACTTGTTTCACTAAGATTCTTGAATCCTTGATTAATGTACAACTTTGTTCCTTTTTTATCTGACAATTATATTCTTAATATAAACCAATTAGGGTTTTATGCCTGGGCATGGTACTACCACAGCAACCATGCTAGTTGTTAATGATCTTGTCAATGGCTTGGATGCTAAAAAGATCTGTGCTGCCTTGTTTATTGACCTGTCAAAGATGTTCAACACTTGATCATTCTGTTTTACTGAAGAAATTATCAAGAGTCGGCCTGGGGTATACAGCCTGTTTATGGTTTCAGAATTGTGTTCGTGACAGAACTCAGATAGACGGGGTTAAATCTGAATTTCCTGAGATTCAAAAAGGTGTTCCTCAGGGTTCTACTTTGGGTCCATTATTGTTCACTTTGTATATTAAAGACATAGGAAACAGTGTTCATACTTGTAACATTCATCTCTATGCAGATGACACCGTGTTGTGTTCCTGTGCCACCTCAGTGCAGCAGGCCGTTCGTGAACTTCAGCATGACTTTGATCCAGTTCTGAAATCACTTACAGATGTTAAATTTGTGTTAAATACAAGTTTAAAACCAAGCTCATGCTGTTCTCTAGGTCACAAAGGACCTGCATATTTGCTATATAAATGGAGCCTAAATTAAGCTAGTTTCTCAATAAGTACCTGGGTGTCTGGATTGATGACACGTTGTCCTTCCTAACAGATATAGAAAATTTGACTTAGAATCTAAGATCCAAGATTGTTTTTTATTTTATATATCAATATAAATCACGCCTTAGTATTAAAAACAGGAGAAAGATTGTTCAAACCAACGCTTCTCCCTGTATTGGATTTCGGTGATATTTTTTTTACATACAACGTCTGTTTTAAAATCCAAGGATGCTGTCATTCAGCAACACGTTTTATCACAGGGGACCATTTTAGGACTCATCATTGTAGTCTGTATAAAATGTGGGATGGACCTCTGTCTGTAAGAAGAGAGTATTCTCATTTATTTATAAAGAAATCTGACAAACTCTATATGTAACTTCATTAAGTTAAGCGTCAACCATTCCTGTGGCAACTTGTAACACTGGAGATCCCTTCAGTTGCCACAGATTTGGGGGAAAAACAGCTTTGTTTTATTTGCCCCTAATTTGTGTAGCGTTTTGCAGAGTTCACTGCAGTTAGATGTTCTGGTGCCACTCAGGCAGTTTACATCATTGATTTAGGACCACTCTGTAGTTGAATGGGCTTGCTTTTATTTTTTGTGTGTTGAATTATATTTTATACATGTATGTTTTAGTATGCTTTTTTTATTGTAATGTGTACAGGGCACTCTTGTATTTTTTTTATATATATTTTTTATCTCAATCTGTTCTGAAGGTTAAATAAAAATACTGTGTTTATTTTTAGAGTTCCCGTGTTAATCTGTTGGTTGGACGATGGTCATAGTGACACATGTGCTCCTATAATTTGGATAAGAGTTGTGTCATGATTAGATTAAATAATACGTGGTGTTTTTGTGCCTTTAAATTGTTTTTTGTTTTAACAAAGTAACGTTATTGAGATCCGTCATAGATGATACCTACATATTTAGTATCTTCTGCTCTTGTGATAGTATCTGGTAGGCTTTATTCACATTATGCTTGGCTTCTAAAGGTGTCTTGCTTCCCATCCAAAACAGTTTGTCAAAGTGTTTTGCTTTTAGTACGAAATGTTGACCTTTTTGGTTCACTTTTGTCTTCAGCATGGGTTTTTTCAGTTGTTCGTGCACACCAACAATTTTCTTGAAGCAAGTCGAAGTTCGATAGAAGGAAGTCTATGCCCCTTTTGTCTGTGGTTGGTCAACTGCAGGGGTGCTGTAAGTGTCTTCTCGATTCAGCCCAAAACTGTGTCAACATGACAGACGACAACTCGGAGAATGGCTTGGGACGATGCCGTCTTCACCAGAGGATGATGTATGTTCTATTGTAGTCGAGGGAAAATACTAGCCATGTTTGCTAACAATAGCAAGCCAACCAACTAAAGAACTTTACAACTTTTGATCAAACATCATTTTGTCATTGAAATAAAATCATAGCTTCCCACATTGGTAACACCTACAGCACCTTGCAGAAGTATTCATCCCCCTTGGCGTTTCTCCTATTTTGTTGCTTTACAATCTATAATTGAATCTGATATTTATTTGGATTTCATGCAATTGACATACACAAAATAGGTGAAGTGAAATGGAGAAAAAATACTTGTTTCAAAAGATTTGAAGAAAAAAATATATAGAAAAGTGGTGTGCATATGTATTCATCCCCTTTGCTATGAAGCCCCTAAATAAGATCTGGTGCAACCAATTACCTTCTACATAGTTAGATTGTACACAGGTGGACTTTATTTAAGTGTCACATGATCTCTGTATATATACACATTCTATATATATATATATATATATTTCTGAAGAGTCTGCAACATCACTCAGCAAGGGGCACCATGAAGACCAAGGAGCTCTCCAAAAAAGTTGTGGAGAAGTACTGATCCGGGTTGGGATATAAAAAAATATCTGAAACTTTGACCATCCCACTGAGCACCATTAAATCCATTATTAAAAAAATAGAAAGAATATGGCACCACAACAACCCTGCCAAGAGAGGGCCGCCCACCAAAACTCATGGACCAGGCAAAGAGGGCATTAATCAGAGGTAACATCTTCAAAGTGGTGGGCATGTGTAAATCAAATGGTACAAACCCCCCAAAAAATCCATTTTAATTCCAGGTTGTAAGGCAACAAAATAGGAGAAATGCCAAGGGGGGTGAATTCTTTCGCAAGCCACTGTACACTGTGTACTAGTACAGAGTCAATGAGTAATGATAACTATATACACTGTGTACTAGTACAGAGTCAATGAGTAATGATAACTATATACACTGTGTACTAGTACAGAGTCAATGAGTAATGATAACTATATACACAGGGTACTAGTACTGAGTAATGATAACTAGGTTATATACACAGGGTACCAGTACTGAGTAATGATAACTAGGTTATATACACAGGGTACCAGTACTGAGTAATGATAACTAGGTTATATACACAGGGTACCAGTACTGAGTAATGATAGCTAGGCTCTATACACAGGGTACCAGTACTGAGTAATGATAACTAGGTTATATACACAGGGTACCAGTACTGAGTAATGATAACTAGGTTATATACACAGGGTACCAGTACTGAGTAATGATAACTATATACACAGGGTACCAGTACTGAGTAATGATAACTGGGTTATATACACAGGGTACTAGTACTGAGTAATGATAACTATATACACAGGTTACCAGTACTGAGTAATGATAACTAGGTTATATACACAGGGTACCAGTACTGAGTAATGATAACTAGGTTATATACACAGGGTACTAGTACTGAGTAATGATAACTAGGTTATATACACAGGGTACTAGTACTGAGTAATGATAACTAGGCTATATACACAGGGTACCAGTACTGAGTAATGATAACTAGGTTATACAGTTGAAGTCTGAAGTTTACATACACTTATGTTGGAGTCATTAAAACTTGTTTTTCAACCACTCCACAAATTTCTTGTTAACAAACTATGGTTTTGGCAAGTCGGTTAGGACATCTACTTTCTGCATGACACAAGTAATCTTTCCAACAATTGTTTACAGACAGATTATTTCACTTACAATTCACAGTATCACAATTCCAGTGGGTCAGAAGTTTACATGCACTAAATTGACTAATGATTACTGTAATGATTACTGATTGTGCCGCCCCGGTGTCTCGTAGGATTTGGATAGGCTTTTGATCAGCTTGTTCTCCTGTTAAGGAAACACAACCGGCAGAGATAAACGGAGCATAGACAGGATCCGGTTTCTCAAATGCTGAATCAATAACTCGATCCAAGGGACGAGCCAAAGACTTGACTAAACCCAAACTTTTCATTTTTGGGGACGGTGACTGGGACTGTTGCGGTTTATTTTTCAAAACTGGGCAGTCCGCAATCACGTGACCCTTTTGGTGACAGTAAAAACAGTCACGGATTTCATGAAAAGGCTTAGGGTTGTCGGAGGTAAAGCGACCTGAACAAGGAACTGATGACGTAATCGTCCGGCCTTCAAAACGAGGTGCACCAAAGTCTTGTGTGTCAAAGCGTACTCATCTGCCAACACTGCTGCTTGGGCCAATGTCGCCACCTTCTGTTCATTTAAATGAACTACAATTCTATCTGGGAGGTTGCTTTTAAAGTCCTCCAACAGCACCAACTCCCGAATATCAGCAAAGGTGTTAGCTTTGCTGGTTGAACACCAGCGACTTAAACAGAGACTCTTTGTCCCTAGCAAATTCAACAAATGTACGGTGAGATGTTTTTTTGTGGTTCCTGAAGCACTGTCTATAAGCTTCAGACACCAACTCATAAGCCCAAAACATGGTCGTTTTAACTCTATGGTAGTGTAAACTGTCTTCCAGGGAGAGAGCAGCTACTACTTCCTGGGCTTTCCCAGACAATTTACATTGTAACAGGAGCGGCCAAACCTCGAGTGGCCAACGCAGCGCAGCGGCCACACGCTCAAACGCAGAGAAATAAGAATCAACTTCCGACTCTCGGAATGGAGGGACTAAAGCTATGTTTTTACTCACATCGAAGTGGGCTTGATGATGAGCAGCTTGTGGAGTCGCACTGGAGCCAGCGTCTAGCTCCAGTTGTCGGATCCTCACCTCCTTGTCAGCTTCTATTTTCCTAATTTCAAGTTCAAAATTCATCTGTCTCTCTTTATCTTTTTGCTCCATTTCTAACCGAGCCAGCCTCACCTTCAGCCTAGCAGTCCCATCTGAATGACCCGAAGCAGAAGATGAAGGATCAAATCGGGGCAATGTAAAAGGGGTACGAGGAACCCCTTCCTCCACCCTGTCCTCCGACTTGGCATCAGATGGTCTACCCGTCTCCTCTCCTTGCAATGAGAGAATCCGTTCTCTCACTAAACCCTCCCTGACTAGCACCAAAAGCTCAGCCTTTAGGGCTTCCTCAGGGAAAACAAATCCATAATGGTCAGCTATAGCTATAAGGTCTACTTTACGAAACCTCACCAAACAATCAACAGAGGGCGCTTCAAAAAACTTGGAGATGGCTGATGCAGCCATCTTATATACAATGCAGTCTCCTGAACACACTAACTAAACAAGTCATCCAAACTCACAACCTACCATCACACCTCAATCACTAACCACAGAGAGCTCAGAGCAGCAGGGTCCGGTGGGTTTAATGGAAAGATCCCGGATGAGCCCCCATTATGTTACGCACGCCTCTATGAAGAGGGAACGCAACACCCTGCTACAACTAAACTCTCCGTGAAGTGAAAAAAGTATGGACTGTAGGTGCGAGTAAGGATGACAACAGACAGAATGTGGTACCGTTTACAAGGACTTTATTCCTTTACACAGTAATATGGGGAAAAGGGGCTGGACGGAACCAAAGCAAAGAAAGTAAATCTCAAAGCCCCTCTCCTATCTTACCAGCCTAACCAATACTTACCTAATTTAGCACCACCTGGTGCCCTAACCAAAATACAGGGGTGGTCCGCCCAGGTCTTACCTATTGTGCCTAGACAGTGAATATGCTACGGGTTCCGGTTGGAGCGAGCGGCCGCATCTACACTTCGGTCCGCAGGTAGTATAACTTTTTATAACTTTTCATTACATTTCGTTATAGTACAACGGTTTGATTTGTCTAATCTTAGCAATTTCTTCTTAGCCAGCTACATAGCCGTCCTTGTATCAACGACAATTGCATAATTATCGTATTTCGTCGTCCTAACGTATCTGCCCAGCAGCTAGCTAAGCAGCTAGCTAAGCAGCTAAGCAGCTAGCTAACATCCACTGTCCACTAGCACTGTAGTAACTATTACACTCAACTGAACGACTCGATTAGCGTAGTGTCAGCTAGCTACATAGTTGTCTTCGTATCCAAGATAATTGTGCAGTTTAGAGTGTGTAGACTTAGAGTGATTATCTTAATTTACCGAGGTTAGCTAGCCAGCTATTTGTCGTCCTTAACGTAGGAAATGCTGCTAGCTAGCTAGCCAACAGCTAGCCAACCTCTACCGAATTGAACTCCAACTACCCGGTCAACATTCCGCGTCGTTCCACAGGTAGTATCACATTTTCATTTCACTTCATTACAGTACAACGGTTTGATTTGTTTGATCGTAGCTAGCCAGCTACATAGCCGTCTTTGTATCTAAGACAATTGTGTAGTCTAGAGCGATTTTCTAGGTTAGCTTTCTAGGTTAGCTGGCCAGCTATTGTCGTTCTTCTACTGTTTGAATAGCAGCACCGTAGTAACTATTACAGTACAACGGTTTGTTTTGTTTGATCGTAGCTAGCTAGATACATAGCCGTCTTTGTATCTAAGACAATTGTGTAGCCTAGAGCGATTTTCTAGGTTAGCCAGCCAGCTATTGTCGTTCTTTTAAGTAACGGAACGCAATCAACCTTGCTAGCTAGCCAGCCAGCCCCGAATAGCAGCACTGTAGAAACTATTACACTCGACGGAACGACTTGATTAGTGTAGTGTCAACATCGCAGCCACTACCAGCTAGCCTACTCCAGCAGTACTGTTTCATTTCAATCATTTTAGTCAATAAGATTCTTGCTACGTAAGCTTAACTTTCTGAACATTCGAGACGTGTAGTCCACTTGTCATTCCAATCTCCTTTGCATTAGCGTAGCCTCTTCTGTACCCTGTTAACTATGTGTCTATCTATCCCTGTTCTCTCCTCTCTGCACAGACCATACAAACGCTCCACACCGCGTGGCCGCGGCCACCCTAATCTGGTGGTCCCAGCGCGCACGACCCACGTGGAGTTCCTGGTCTCCGGTAGCCTCTGGAACTGCCGATCTGCGGCCAACAAGGCAGAGTTCATCTCAGCCTATGCCTCCCTCCAGTCCCTCGACTTCCTGGCACTGACGGAAACATGGATCACCACAGATAACACTGCTACTCCTACTGCTCTCTCTTCGTCCACCCACGTGTTCTCGCACACCCCGAGAGCTTCTGGTCAGCGGGGTGGTGGCACCGGGATCCTCATCTCTCCCAAGTGGTCATTCTCTCTCTCTCCCCTTACCCATCTATCTATCGCCTCCTTTGAATTCCATGCTGTCACAGTTACCAGCCCTTTCAAGCTTAACATTCTTATCATTTATCGCCCTCCAGGTTCCCTCGGAGAGTTCATCAATGAGCTTGATGCCTTGATAAGCTCCTTTCCTGAGGACGGCTCACCTCTCACAGTCCTGGGCGACTTTAACCTCCCCACGTCTACCTTTGACTCATTCCTCTCTGCCTCCTTCTTTCCACTCCTCTCCTCTTTTGACCTCACCCTCTCACCTTCCCCCCTACTCACAAGGCAGGCAATACGCTCGACCTCATCTTTACTAGATGCTGTTCTTCCACTAACCTCACTGCAACTCCCCTCCAAGTCTCCGACCACTACCTTGTATCCTTTTCCCTCTCGCTCTCATCCAACACTTCCCACACTGCCCCTACTCGGATGGTATCGCGCCGTCCCAACCTTCGCTCTCTCTCCCCCGCTACTCTTTCCTCTTCCATCCTTTCATCTCTTCCCTCTGCTCATACCTTCTCCAACCTTTCTCCTGACTCTGCCTCCTCAACCCTCCTCTCTTCCCTTTCTGCATCCTTTGACTCTCTATGTCCCCTATCCTCCAGGCCGGCTCGGTCCTCCCCTCCCGCTCCGTGGCTCGATGACTCATTGCGAGCTCACAGAACAGAGCTCCGGGCAGCCGAGCGGAAATGGAGGAAAACCCGCCTCCCTGCGGACCTGGCATCCTTTCACTCCCTCCTCTCTACATTTTCCTCCTCTGTCTCTGCTGCTAAAGCCACTTTCTACCACTCTAAATTCCAAGCATCTGCCTCTAACCCTAGGAAGCTCTTTGCCACCTTCTCCTCCCTTCTGAATCCTCCTCCCCCTCCCCCCCCTCCTCCCTCTCTGCAGATGACTTCGTCAACCATTTTGAAAAGAAGGTCGACGACATCCGATCCTCGTTTGCTAAGTCAAACGACACCGCTGGTTCTGCTCACACTGCCCTACCCTGTGCTCTGACCTCTTTCTCCCCTCTCTCTCCAGATGAAATCTCGCTTCTTGTGACGGCCGGCCACCCAACAACCTGCCCGCTCGACCCTATCCCCTCCTCTCTCCTCCAGACCATTTCCGGGGACCTTCTCCCTTACCTCACCTCGCTCATCAACTCATCCCTGACCGCTGGCTACGTCCCTTCCGTCTTCAAGAGAGCGAGAGTTGCACCCCTTCTGAAGAAACCTACACTCGATCCCTCCGATGTCAACAACTACAGACCAGTATCCCTTCTTTCTTTTCTCTCCAAAACTCTTGAACGTGCCGTCCTTGGCCAGCTCTCCCTCTATCTCTCTCAGAATGACCTTCTTGATCCAAATCAGTCAGGTTTCAAGACTAGTCATTCAACTGAGACTGCTCTTCTCTGCATCACGGAGGCGCTCCGCACTGCTAAAGCTAACTCTCTCTCCTCTGCTCTCATCCTTCTAGACCTATCGGCTGCCTTCGATACTGTGAACCATCAGATCCTCCTCTCCACCCTCTCCGAGTTGGGCATCTCCGGCGCGGCCCACGCTTGGATTGCGTCCTACCTGACAGGTCGCTCCTACCAGGTGGCGTGGCGAGAATCTGTCTCCTCGCCACGCGCTCTCACCACTGGTGTCCCCCAGGGCTCTGTTCTAGGCCCTCTCCTATTCTCGCTATACACCAAGTCACTTGGCTCTGTCATAACCTCACATGGTCTCTCCTATCATTGCTATGCAGACGACACACAATTAATCTTCTCCTTTCCCCCTTCTGATGACCAGGTGGCGAATCGCATCTCTGCATGTCTGGCAGACATATCAGTGTGGATGACGGATCACCACCTCAAGCTGAACCTCGGCAAGACGGAGCTGCTCTTCCTCCCGGGGAAGGACTGCCCGTTCCATGATCTCGCCATCACGGTTGACAACTCCATTGTGTCCTCCTCCCAGAGCGCTAAGAACCTTGGCGTGATCCTGGACAACACCCTGTCGTTCTCAACCAACATCATGGCGGTGGCCCGTTCCTGTAGGTTCATGCTCTACAACATCCGCAGAGTACGACCCTGCCTCACCCAGGAAGCGGCGCAGGTCCTAATCCAGGCACTTGTCATCTCCCGTCTGGATTACTGCAACTCGCTGTTGGCTGGGCTCCCTGCCTGTGCCATTAAACCCCTACAACTCATCCAGAACGCCGCAGCCCGTCTGGTGTTCAACCTTCCCAAGTTCTCTCACGTCACCCCGCTCCTCCGCTCTCTCCACTGGCTTCCAGTTGAAGCTCGCATCCGCTACAAGACCATGGTGCTTGCCTACGGAGCTGTGAGGGGAACGGCACCGCAGTACCTCCAGGCTCTGATCAGGCCCTACACCCAAGCAAGGGCACTGCGTTCATCCTCCTCTGGCCTGCTCGCCTCCCTACCATTGAGGAAGTACAGTTCCCGCTCAGCCCAGTCAAAACTGTTCGCTGCTCTGGCCCCCCAATGGTGGAACAAACTCCCTCACGACGCCAGGACAGCGGAGTCAATCACCACCTTCCGGAGACACCTGAAACCCCACCTCTTCAAGGAATACCTAGGATAGGATAAGTAATCCTTCTCACCCCCCCCTTAATGACTTAGATGCACTATTGTAAAGTGGCTGTTCCACTGGATGTCAGAAGGTGAATTCACCAATTTGTAAGTCGCTCTGGATAAGAGCGTCTGCTAAATGACTTAAATGTAAATGTAAATGGGTATATGTATGCCCGCGGGCCTCGTGCCTAAGCACTCCCTAGGTGCCTTCCCCTTTCCCCCTGGGAACAAATGAAACAGGAGAACAAATCATTTCTCAAACAAACTAAGATCAAAGGACATCAAATAAGCTCTATCTGAGCAACAAACTCACTGAACATACCAACTGCTACCAACAACTAACATAGTAAATTATCCACAGCCATCAGCCTCCTCTCTCAGCAATGATTCTCTATCACATTCAATCTCCCAGCAATGAACCTCCTGAACAGAACACTGGCTTTTATATAGCTTCAGAATGAATGTGTAACTGGAGACAGCTGTGTCTTGACGAGGGGGCGGGGTCAACTCTCCAATTAGCCATGGAGTCGACCAATCAGCTGCTTGAGGGATTTCAGGAAGCAATTTCCTGAAATAAACACATGCAAATACACAAACTACAACACAAACTGGGGAACGTAACAGCCTTTGAAGAGCTTGGACAATTATATCATAGCTTTAGGAGCTTCTGATAGGCTAATTGACATCATTTGAGTCAATTGGAGGTGTACCTGTGGATGTATTTCAAGGTCTACCTTCAACCTCAGTGACTCTTTGCTTGACATCATGGGAAAATCAAAAGAAATCAGCCAAGATCTCAGAAAAACAATTGTAGACTTCCACAAGTCTCGTTCATCCTTGGGAGCAATTTCCAAACACCTGAAGGTACCACGTTCATCTGTACACACAATAGTATGTAAGTATAAACACCATGGGACCACGCAGCCGTCATACCGCTCAGGAAGGAGACGCGTTCTGTCTCCTAGAGATGAATGTACTGTGGTGTTAAAAGTGCAAATCAATCCCAGAACAACAGCAAAGGACCTTGTGAAGATGCTGGAGGAAACCGGTACAAAAGTATCTATATCCACAGTAAAACGAGTCCTATATCGACAGAAACTGAAAGGCCGCTCAGCAAGGAAGATGTCACTGCTCCAAAACCCCATTAAAAAAAAACAGACTACGGTTTGCGACTGCACATGGGGCAAAGATTGTACTTTTTGGAGAAATGTCCTCTGGTCTGATGAAACAAAAATAGAACTGTTTAGCCATAATGACCATCGTTATGTTTGGAGGGAAAAGGGGGAGGCTTGCAAACCAAAGAACACCATCCCAACCATGAAGCACGGGGGTGGCAGCATCAAGTTGTGGGGGTGCTTTGCTGCAGGAGGGACTGGTGCACTTCACAAAGTAGATTGCATCACGAGGCAGGAAAATGATGTGGATATATTGAAGCATCATCTCAGACATCAGTCAGGAAGTTAAAGCTTGGTCACAAATGGGTCTTCCATATGGACAATGACCCCAAGCATACTTCCAAAGTTGTGGCAAAATGGCTTAAGGACAACAAAGTCAAGGTATTGGAGTGGCCATCACAAAGCCCTGACCTCAATCACATAGAACATTTGTGGACAGAACTGAAAAAGCATGTGTGAGCAAGGAGGCCTACAAACCTGACTTGGTTACACCAGCTCTGTCAGGAGGAATGGGCCAAAATTCACCCAACTTATTGTGGGAAGCTTATAGAAGGCTACCCGAAACATTAGACCCAAGTTAATCAATTTTAAGGCAATGCTACCAAATACTAATTGAGTGTATGTTAACTTCTGACCCGTTGGGAATGTGATGAAAGAAATAAAAGCTGAAATAAATAATTATCTCTACTATTATTCCGACATTTCACATTCTTAATAGGATTAAATGTCAGGAATTGTCAAAAACTGAGTTGAAAGTATTTGGCTAAGGTGTATGTAAACTTCTGACTTCAACTGTACTCTACTGTGAGACATGTTACCTACATACTTTACTGTGAGACATGTTTCCTACATACTTTACTGTGAGACATGTTACCTACATACTTTACTGTGAGACATGTTACCTACATACTTTACTATGAGACATGTTACCTACATACTTTACTATGAGACATGTTACCTACATACTTTACTGTGAGACATGTTACCTACATACTTTACTATGAGACATGTTACCTACATACTTTACTGTGAGACATGTTACCTACATACTTTACTGTGAGACATGTTACCTACATACTTTACTGTAAGACATGTTACCTACATACTCTACTGTGAGACATGTTACCTACATACTCTACTGTGAGACATGTTACCTACATACTCTACTGTGAGACATGTTACCTACATACTCTACTGTGAGACATGTTACCTACATACTCTACTGTGAGACATGTTACCTACATACTTTACTATGAGACATGTTACCTACATACTCTACTGTGAGACATGTTACCTACATACTCTACTGTGAGACATGTTACCTACATACTCTACTGTGAGACATGTTACCTACATACTTTACTGTGAGACATGTTACCTACATACTTTACTGTGAGACATGTTACCTACATACTTTACTATGAGACATGTTACCTACATACTTTACTGTGAGACATGTTACCTACATACTTTACTGTGAGACATGTTACCTACATACTTTACTGTAAGACATGTTACCTACATACTCTACTGTGAGACATGTTACCTACATACTCTACTGTGAGACATGTTACCTACATACTCTACTGTGAGACATGTTACCTACATACTCTACTGTGAGACATGTTACCTACATACTCTACTGTGAGACATGTTACCTACATACTCTACTGTGAGACATGTTACCTACATACTTTACTGTGAGACATGTTACCTACATACTTTACTGTGAGACATGTTACCTACATACTCTACTGTGAGACATGTTACCTACATACTCTACTGTGAGACATGTTACCTACATACTCTACTGTGAGACATGTTACCTACATACTTTACTGTGAGACATGTTACCTACATACTCTACTGTGAGACATGTTACCTACATACTCTACTGTAAGACATGTTACCTACATACTCTACTGTGAGACATGTTACCTACATACTCTACTGTGAGACATGTTACCTACATACTCTACTGTGAGACATGTTACCTACATACTCTACTGTGAGACATGTTACCTACATACTCTACTGTGAGACATGTTACCTACATACTTTACTGTGAGACATGTTACCTACATACTTTACTGTGAGACATGTTACCTACATACTCTACTGTGAGACATGTTACCTACATACTCTACTGTGAGACATGTTACCTACATACTCTACTGTGAGACATGTTACCTACATACTTTACTGTGAGACATGTTACCTACATACTCTACTGTGAGACATGTTACCTACATACTCTACTGTAAGACATGTTACCTACATACTTTACTGTGATTGGGTAGGTAGTAGTAGTAGTAGCAGTAGTAGTAACTCTTCTAGAATGTGAAGGTAGTAGTAGTAGTAGCAGTAGTAACTCCTCTAGTTTGTGAAGGTAGTAGTAGTAGTAGTAGTAGTAGTAGTAACTCTTCTAGAATGTGAAGGTAGTAGTAGTAGTAGTAGTAGTAGTAACTCTTCTAGAATGTGAAGGTAGTAGTAGTAGTAGCAGTAGTAGTAAATCCTCTAGAATGTGAAGGTAGTAGTAGTAGTAGTAGTAGTAGTAGTAACTCTTCTAGAATGTGAAGGTAGTAGTAGTAGTAGCAGTAGTAGTAACTCCTCTAGAATGTGAAGGTAGTAGTAGAAGTAGCAGTAGTAGTAACTCTTCTAGTATGTGAAGGTAGTAGTAGTAGTAGTAGTAGTAGTAGTAACTCCTCTAGAATGTGAAGGTAGCAGTAGTAGTAGTAACTCCTCTAGTATGTGAAGGTAGTAGTAGTAGTAGTAGTAACTCTTCTAGTATGTGAAGGTAGTAGTAGTAGTAGTAACTCCTCTAGTATGTGAAGGTAGCAGTAGTAGTAGTAACTCCTCTAGAATGTGAAGGTAGTAGTAGTAGTAGTAGTAGTAGTAGTAACTATTCTAGTATGTGAAGGTAGCAGTAGTAGTAGCAGTAACTCCTCTAGTATGTGAAGGTAGCAGTAGTAGTAGTAGTAGTAACTCTTCTAGTATGTGAAGGTAGTAGTAGTAGTAGTAGTAACTCCTCTAGTATGTGAAGGTAGCAGTAGTAGTAGTAGTAGTAACTCTTCTAGTATGTGAAGGTAGTAGTAGTAGTAGTAGTAACTCTTCTAGAATGTGAAGGTAGTAGTAGTAGTAGTAGTAGTAACTCCTCTAGAATGTGAAGGTAGCAGTAGTAGTAGTAGTAGTAACTCCTCTAGTATGTGAAGGTAGTGGTAGTATTAGTAGTAACTCCTCTAGTATGTGAAGGTAGTGGTAGTATTAGTAGTAACTCCTCTAGTATGTGAAGGTAGTGGTAGTAGTAGTAGTAGTAACTCCTCTAGTATGTGAAGGTAGCAGTAGTAATAGTAGTAACTCCTCTAGTATGTGAAGGTAGCAGTAGTAGTAGTAGTAGTAGTAACTCCTCTAGTATGTGAAGGTAGCAGTAGTAATAGTAGTAGTAGTAACTCCTCTAGAATGTGAAGGTAGCAGTAGTAGTAGTAGTAGTAACTCCTCTAGTATGTGAAGGTAGTAGTAGTAGTAGTAGTATTAGTAACTCCTCTAGTATGTGAAGGTAGCAGTAGTAGTAGTAGTAGTAACTCCTCTAGTATGTGAAGGTAGTAGTAGTAGTAGTAACTCTTCTAGTATGTGAAGGTAGTGGTAGTAGTAGTAGTAGTAACTCCTCTAGTATGTGAAGGTAGCAGTAGTAGTAGTAGTAGTAACTCCTCTAGTATGTGAAGGTAGCAGTAGTAGTAACTCTTCTAGAATGTGAAGGTAGCAGTAGTAGTAGTAGTAGTAGTAGTAACTATTCTAGAATGTGTAGTTAGCAGTAGTAGTAGTAGTAGTAACTCCTCTAGTATGTGAAGGTAGCAGTAGTAGTAGTAGTAACTCCTCTAGTATGTGAAGGTAGCAGTAGTAGTAGTAGTAGTAACTCCTCTAGAATGTGAAGGTAGTAGTAGTAGTAGTAGTAGTAGTAACTCCTCTAGTATGTGAAGGTAGCAGTAGTAGTAACTCTTCTAGAATGTGAAGGTAGCAGTAGTAGTAACTTCTCTAGAATGTGAAGGTAGTAGTAACTCTTCTAGAATGTGAAGGTAGTAGTAGTAGTAGCAGTAGTAGTAACTCTTCTAGAATGTGAAGGTAGTAGTAGTAATAGTAGTAACTCCTCTAGAATGTGAAGGTAGTAGTAGTAGTAGCAGTAGTAGTAACTCTTCTAGAATGTGAAGGTAGTAGTAGTAGTAGTAGTAACTCCTCTAGAATGTGAAGGTAGCAGTAGTAGTAGTAGTAGTAACTCCTCTAGTATGTGAAGGTAGCAGTAGTAGTAGTAGTAGTAACTCTTCTAGAATGTGAAGGTAGCAGTAGTAGTAGTAGTAGTAGTAGTAACTCTTCTAGAATGTGAAGGTAGCAGTAGTAGTAGTAGTAGTAGTAACTCTTCTAGAATGTGAAGGTAGCAGTAGTAGTAGTAGTAGTAGTAACTCTTCTAGAATGTGAAGGTAGCAGTAGTAGTAGTAGTAGTAGTAACTCTTCTAGAATGTGAAGGTAGCAGTAGTAGTAGTAGTAGTAGTAAATCTTCTAGAATGTGAAGGTAGTAGTAGTAGTAGCAGTAGTAGTAACTCTTCTAGAATGTGAAGGTAGTAGTAGAAATAGTAGTAACTCCTCTAGAATGTGAAGGTAGTAGTAGTAGTAGCAGTAGTAGTAACTCCTCTAGTATGTGAGGGTAGTAGTAGTAGTAGCAGTAGTAGTAACTCTTCTAGAATGTGAAGGTAGCAGTAGTAGTAGTAGTAGTAACTCCTCTAGTATGTGAAGGTAGCAGTAGTAGTAGTAGTAACTCTTCTAGAATGTGAAGGTAGTAGTAGTAGTAGTAGTACTAACTCTTCTAGAATGTGAAGGTAGTAGTAGTAATAGTAGTAACTCCTCTAGAATGTGAAGGTAGCAGTAGTAGTAGTAGTAGTAACTCCTCTAGTATGTGAAGGTAGTAGTAGTAGTAGTAGTAACTCTTCTAGAATGTGAAGGTAGCAGTAGTAGTAGTAGTAGTAGTAACTCTTCTAGAATGTGAAGGTAGCAGTAGTAGTAGTAGTAGTAACTCTTCTAGAATGTGAAGGTAGCAGTAGTAGTAGTATTAGTAGTAACTCTTCTAGAATGTGAAGGTAGCAGTAGTAGCAGTAGTAGTAGTAACTCCTCTAGTGTGTGAAGGTAGCAGTAGTAGTAGTAGTAGTAACTCCTCTAGTATGTGAAGGTAGCAGTAGTAGTAGTAGTAATAACTCCTCTAGTATGTGAAGGTAGTAGTAGTAGTAGTAGTAGTAGTAACTCTTCTAGAATGTGAAGGTAGCAGTAGTAGCAGTAGTAGTAGTAACTCCTCTAGTATGTGAAGGTAGCAGTAGTAGTAGTAGTAGTAACTCCTCTAGTATGTGAAGGTAGCAGTAGTAGTAGTAGTAGTAACTCCTCTAGTATGTGAAGGTAGCAGTAGTAGTAACTCCTCTAGAATGTGAAGGTAGTAGTAGTAGTAGTAGTAAATCTTCTAGAATGTGAAGGTAGTAGTAGTAGTAGCAGTAGTAGTAACTCTTCTAGAATGTGAAGGTAGTAGTAGTAGTAGTAGTAGTACCTCCTCTAGAATGTGAAGGTAGCAGTAGTAGTAGTAGTAACTCCTCTAGTATGTGAAGGTAGCAGTAGTAGTAGTAGTAGTAACTACTCTAGTATGTGAAGGTAGTAGTAGTAGTAGTAGTAGTAACTCTTCTAGAATGTGAAGGTAGCAGTAGTAGTAACTCCTCTAGAATGTGAAGGTAGTAGTAGTTGTAGTAGTAGTAGTAACTCTTCTAGAATGTGAAGGTAGCAGTAGTAGTAACTCCTCTAGAATGTGAAGGTAGTAGTAGTAGTAGTAGTAGTAGTAGTAGTAGTAACTCTTCTAGAATGTGAATGTAGTAGCAGTAGTAGTAACTCTTCTAGAATGTGAAGGTAGTAGTAGTAGTAGTAGTAGTAACTCTTCTAGAATGTGAAGGTAGTAGTAGTAGTAGCAGTAGTAGTAACTCTTCTAGAATGTGAAGGTAGTAGTAGTAGTAGTAGTAGTAGTAACTCTTCTAGAATGTGAAGGTAGTAGTAGTAGTAGTAGTAGTAACTCTTCTAGAATGTGAAGGTAGTAGTAGTAGTAGCAGTAGTAGTAACTCCTCTAGAATGTGAAGGTAGCAGTAGTAGTAGTAGTAGTAACTCCTCTAGTATGTGAAGGTAGCAGTAGTAGTAGTAGTAGTAACTCCTCTAGTATGTGAAGGTAGCAGTAGTAGTAACTCCTCTAGAATGTGAAGGTAGTAGTAGTAGTAGTAGTAAATCTTCTAGAATGTGAAGGTAGTAGTAGTAGTAGCAGTAGTAGTAACTCTTCTAGAATGTGAAGGTAGTAGTAGTAGTAGTAGTAGTACCTCCTCTAGAATGTGAAGGTAGCAGTAGTAGTAGTAACTCCTCTAGTATGTGAAGGTAGCAGTAGTAGTAGTAGTAGTAACTACTCTAGTATGTGAAGGTAGTAGTAGTAGTAGTAGTAGTAACTCTTCTAGAATGTGAAGGTAGCAGTAGTAGTAACTCCTCTAGAATGTGAAGGTAGTAGTAGTTGTAGTAGTAGTAGTAACTCTTCTAGAATGTGAAGGTAGCAGTAGTAGTAACTCCTCTAGAATGTGAAGGTAGTAGTAGTAGTAGTAGTAGTAGTAGTAGTAGTAGTAGTAACTCTTCTAGAATGTGAATGTAGTAGCAGTAGTAGTAACTCTTCTAGAATGTGAAGGTAGTAGTAGTAGTAGTAGTAGTAACTCTTCTAGAATGTGAAGGTAGTAGTAGTAGTAGCAGTAGTAGTAACTCTTCTAGAATGTGAAGGTAGTAGTAGTAGTAGTAGTAGTAGTAACTCTTCTAGAATGTGAAGGTAGTAGTAGTAGTAGTAGTAGTAACTCTTCTAGAATGTGAAGGTAGCAGTAGTAGTAGTAGTAACTCCTCTAGATGAGGGGATGAGGGGTTAGGTCTGTATGAGGGGTTAGGTGGTTAGGTCTGTATGAGGGGTTAGGTCTATATGAGGGGTTAGGTGGTTTGGTCTATATGAGGGGTTAGGTCTGTATGAGGGGTTAGGTCTATATGAGGGGTTAGGTGGTTAGGTCTATATGAGGGGTTAGGTGATTAGGTCTATATGAGGGGTTCGGTGGTTAGGTCTATATGAGGGGTTAGGTCAATATGAGGGGTTAGGTCTATATGAGGGGTTAGGTGGTTAGGTATATATGAGGGGTTCGGTGGTTAGGTCTATATGAGGGGTTAGGTGGTTAGGTCTATATGAGGGGTTAGGTGGTTAGGTCTATATGAGGGGTTAGGTGGTTAGGTCAATATGAGGGGTAAGGTCTATATGAGGGGTTAGGTGGTTAGGTCAATATGAGGGGTTAGGTCTATATGAGGGGTTAGGTGGTTAGGTTTATATGAGGGGTTAGGTCTATATGAGGGGTTAGGTGGTTAGGTCAATATGAGGGGTAAGGTCTATATGGGGTTAGGTCTATATGGTCTACAAGGGGCATTTGATTTCCATGGGGGGGGCATTTATTTCCATGGGGGGGATGTATTTGATTAGTGCACTACAAAGAGCCCAAACCCTATGGTTCCTAGTCCAAGGTAGTGTACCTTATGGTTCCTAGTCCAAGGTAGTATACCCTATGGTTCCTAGTCCAAGGTAGTGTACCCTATGGTTCCTAGCCCAATGTAGTGTACCCTATGGTTCCTAGTCCAAGGTAGTGTACCCTATGGTTCCTAGTCCAATGTAGTGTACCCTATGGTTCCTAGTCCAATGTAGTGTACCCTATGGTTCCTAGCCCAAGGTAGTGTACCCTATGGTTCCTAGCCCAAGGTAGTGTACCTTATGGTTCCTAGTCCAATGTAGTGTACCCTATGGTTCCTAGCCCAAGGTAGTGTACCCTATGGTTCCTAGTCCAATGTAGTGTACCCTATGGTTCCTAGTCCAAGGTAGTGTACCCTATGGTTCCTAGCCCAATGTAGTGTACCCTATGGTTCCTAGTCCAAGGTAGTGTACCCTATGGTTCCTAGTCCAATGTAGTGTACCCTATGGTTCCTAGCCCAAGGTAGTGTACCCTATGGTTCCTAGCCCAAGGTAGTGTACCTTATGGTTCCTAGTCCAATGTAGTGTACCCTATGGTTCCTAGCCCAAGGTAGTGTACCCTATGGTTCCTAGTCCAATGTAGTGTACCCTATGGTTCCTAGTCCAAGGTAGTGTACCCTATGGTTCCTAGCCCAATGTAGTGTACCCTATGGTTCCTAGTCCAAGGTAGTGTACCCTATGGTTCCTAGTCCAAGGTAGTGTACCCTATGGTTCCTAGTCCAAGGTAGTGTACCCTATGGTTCCTAGTCCAATGTAGTGTACCCTATGGTTCCTAGTCCAAGGTAGTATACCCTATGGTTCCTAGTCCAATGTAGTGTACCCTATGGTTCCTAGTCCAATGTAGTGTACCCTATGGTTCCTAGTCCAAGGTAGTATACCCTATGGTTCCTAGTCCAATGTAGTGTACCCTATGGTTCCTAGTCCAAGGTAGTGTACCCTATGGTTCCTAGTCCAAGGTAGTGTACCCTATGGTTCCTAGTCCAAGGTAGTATACCCTATGGTTCCTAGTCCAATGTAGTGTACCCTATGGTTCCTAGTCCAAGGTAGTATACCCTATGGTTCCTAGCCCAATGTAGTGTACCCTATGGTTCCTAGTCCAAGGTAGTATACCCTATGGTTCCTAGTCCAATGTAGTGTACCCTATGGTTCCTAGCCCAAGGTAGTACACCCTATGGTTCCTAGCCCAAGGTAGTGTACCTTATGGTTCCTAGTCCAATGTAGTGTACCATATGATTCCTAGCCCAAGGTAGTGTACCCTATGGTTCCTAGTCCAAGGTAGTGTACCCTATGGTTCCTAGTCCAAGGTAGTATACCCTATGGTTCCTAGTCCAATGTAGTGTACCCTATGGTTCCTAGTCCAAGGTAGTATACCCTATGGTTCCTAGTCCAATGTAGTGTACCCTACGGTTCCTAGTCCAAGGTAGTGTACCCTAAGGTTCCTAGCCCAAGGTAGTGTACCCTATGTTTCCTAGTCCAATGTAGTGTACCCTATGGTTCCTAGTCCAATGTAGTGTACCCTATGGTTCCTAGTCCAAGGTAGTGTACCCTACGGTTCCTAGCCCAAGGTAGTGTACCTTATGGTTCCTAGTCCAAGGTAGTGTACCCTATGGTTCCTAGTCCAAGGTAGTGTACCCTATGGTTCCTAGTCCAATGTAGTGTACCCTATGGTTCCTAGTCCAATGTAGTGTACCCTATGGTTCCTAGTCCAAGGTAGTGTACCCTACGGTTCCTAGCCCAAGGTAGTATACCCTATGGTTCCTAGCCCAATGTAGTGTACCCTATGGTTCCTAGTCCAAGGTAGTGTACCCTATGGTTCCTAGTCCAATGTAGTGTACCCTATGGTTCCTAGTCCAAGGTAGTGTACCCTATGGTTCCTAGTCCAAGGTAGTGTACCCTATGGTTCCTAGTCCAATGTAGTGTACCCTATGGTTCCTAGTCCAATGTAGTGTACCCTATGGTTCCTAGCCCAATGTAGTGTACCCTATGGTTCCTAGTCCAATGTAGTGTACCCTATGGTTCCTAGTCCAAGGTAGTGTACCCTATGGTTCCTAGCCCAAGGTAGTGTACCCTATGGTTCCTAGCCCAAGGTAGTGTACCCTATGGTTCCTAGTCCAATGTAGTGTACCCTATGGTTCCTAGTCCAATGTAGTGTACCCTATGGTTCCTAGTCCAAGGTAGTATACCCTATGGTTCCTAGCCCAAGGTAGTGTACCCTATGGTTCCTAGCCCAAGGTAGTGTACCCTATGGTTCCTAGCCCAAGGTAGTGTACCCTATGGTTCCTAGCCCAAGGTAGTGTACCCTATGGTTCCTAGTCCAAGGTAGTGTACCCTATGGTTCCTAACCCAAGGTAGTGTACCCTATGGTTCCTAGCCCAAGGTAGTGTACCCTATGGTTCCTAGCCCAAGGTAGTGTACCCTATGGTTCCTAGTCCAAGGTAGTGTACCCTATGGTTCCTAGCCCAAGGTAGTGTACCCTATGGTTCCTAGCCCAAGGTAATGTACCCTATGGTTCCTAGCCCAAGGTAGTGTACCCTATGGTTCCTAGTCCAAGGTAGTGTACCCTATGGTTCCTAGTCCAAGGTAGTGTACCCTATGGTTCCTAGCCCAAGGTAGTGTACCCTATGGTTCCTAGCCCAAGGTAGTGTACCCTATGGTTCCTAGTCCAAGGTAGTGTACCCTATGGTTCCTAGTCCAAGGTAGTGTACCCTATGGTTCCTAGCCCAATGTAGTGTACCCTATGGTTCCTAGTCCAAGGTAGTGTACCTTATGGTTCCTAGTCCAAGGTAGTGTACCCTATGGTTCCTAGCCCAAGGTAGTGTACCCTATGGTTCCTAGCCCAAGGTAGTGTACCCTATGGTTCCTAGCCCAAGGTAGTGTACCCTATGGAGAATAGGGTACCATTTGGGCCAGACTGTTAAAGTACACGCAGGGTTATTATTCTTCGACGTAGAAACAAATTAAACATGACGTCTTCATTCAAACATTTGTTTTTACTTTGTCAAATGTTAAATAACATCCTTTCCCCTCAATATAGCATCCTTACTACAACACAACACACACGTTCAATAACTACATGTCGAATATATCCTCTTATTCTCCAGAGTCTGAAATGCACAAACATGTTCAATATAATAGTTGTTGTATTTAATGGACGTAATCCTTCTATCCCACGTAGAGACCAGAACCAGAAGGTTTTCTAAAAGAGATTTGAGACGTCGCGGTTCGTCATATAGCATGAAACCCAATGGTCCCTTCGCAGATCGTGTTCTACAACCGTAACGCTCAACGTTTATTTGTGTGTCCTGCAAGTGTCATTCCCCCCCAGCGAGTCAAAGCTCTGCCATCCACCAGGCCACCGAGAGAGGGGGGGGGGCAGGATGGCCTCAGGTCTGTTGTAGGTTCCTTCCGAGGGTCTTATGTTGCTTGAAAGGCATTCTTAGGGTTCTGTCCCAAATGGCACCCTATTCCCTATATAGTGATCTACTTGGGCCGGGGCTCTGGACTGTCACAGGCCTCGGTCAAAAATAGTGCACTATATAGCAAATAGGGTGCCATTTGGGGCAGAACCCTAAGAATGCCTTTCAAGCAACATAAGACCCTCGGAAGGAACCTAAGACATCGTCATAGCAACCTAACCCCCCTCTCAGATCTTCAGATCGTCTATTCTGGTCTTGTTGTTGCCGTGTTTAGCAGTGGTGCGTCCAGCCCGGGCTAGAGATGGGGAACCTGGCTCCGACCCCCCCCACGTTTCTCCTCCACCCATCTTCCCTTTCAAGTCCCCCTCCTCTTCCGGCTGCCTGCTGCCACTCCTCTCCACCGCCAGGTTGTCCTTGTTCTGCTTGTAGGCTGCCTTATTGTGGTAGGGCTGGTAGGTGGAGTCAGTCTCCTCAGATAACGGGGACATGTTATAGCTGGGGACAGGAGGATATGCTGGCTGGATCTGCTGGTCTGGTTGGAGTTGGGGGTAGGCTGGCTGGCCTCCGTGGTAGTGGTCGTAGCTGGGAGCGTAGGGTACAGCTTCGTCCACCTCGCTGGGCTCCTTGGAGACAGAGTCTGAGCTCAGATCCTCCCGGTGGTACTTGATCCCCTGGCGACACTTAGTGGATCCCAGGTGGTACATCTCTATCAGGTTGAGGAACAGAGACAAACCTGCCACTACTAGCATGAAGATGATGAAGATGGTTTTCTCTGTGGGTCGGGAGATGTAGCAGTTGACTGTGTTGGGGCAGGGCGAGCGGTCACAGGTGTACATGGGCTGCAGCTGGAAGCCATATAGCAGGTACTGCATGACGATGAAGCCCACCTCGAACAGCGTCTTGAAGATGACGTTGAACACGTAGGTCCTCAGTAGTTCCCCCTTCAGTCGAACCCTACCACTGTCGTCCCTCACCTGGACTTTACAGGCTTTGGTCTCCAGCAAGGGTGGTTTGTCCCCGGCCCGATCTGCGTCCTTCTCTCTCTGCTTCTGTTTCTCCTCCATCCTCACCAGGTGTAATATATGACCCAGGTAAATGAGGGTGGGCGTGGAGACGAATATGATCTGTAGGACCCAGAAGCGGACGTGAGAGATGGGGAAGGTGATGTCATAACAGACGTTCTCACATCCAGGTTGCTTGGTGTCGCAGGTGAACCCTGACTGCTCGTCCCCCCACACCTACCGGGAACACAACGGAAATAACAAGCTGCATTTAGTGTTTGTGTATTGTTGCACTACAATGGCTGACGTTCTAAACATATTTTTAAAGGTGTTGAATAATTCTTATTGACCTTCTCTGCTGCGGCGCTTAGGACCAGGATCCTAAAGATGAAGAGGACCGTGAGCCAGACCTTTCCCACTACGGTGCTGTGTTCCTGGGCTTTCTCCAGCAACTTCCCGAACAGGTTCCAGTCCCCCATGGTAGTAGCAGACTACTGTGGTTGTAGGGAGGGAGAGCGAGGGGAGAGAGGGACTAGTTAAAACATAGACAGCAGGTTCCAGTCCCCCCCCCCCCCCATGGAAGTGACAGATCAGAGCCCTGGCTGTAAGGGGTGAAAAATACTAGCTAACCACAGATTATATATGTGGATGGAGAGAGAGACTGAAGGGAGAGGAGAGAGAGAGGAGAGAGAGATCGAAGGAAACGGGGAGAGAGGAGAGAGAGACCGAAGGGAGAGAGAGAGGAGAGAGAGACTGAAGGGAACGGGGGGAGAGGAGAGAGAGAGACCGAAGGGAATGGAGAGAGAGGAGAGAGAGACCGAAGGGAACGGAGAGAGAGGAGAGAGAGACCGAAGGGAACGGAGAGAGACTGAAGGGAACGGAGAGAGAGGAGAGAGAGATCGAAGGAAACAGGGAGAGAGGAGAGAGAGACCGAAGGGAGAGAGAGAGGAGAGAGAGACTGAAGGGAACGGGGGGAGAGGAGAGAGAGACCGAAGGGAATGGAGAGAGAGGAGAGAGAGACCGAAGGGAACGGAGAGAAAGGAGAGAGAGACCGAAGGGAACGGAGAGAGACTGAAGGGAACGGGGAGAGAGGAGAGAGAGACCGAAGGGAACGGGGAGAGAGGAGAGAGAGACCGAAGGGAACGGGGAGAGAGGAGAGAGAGACCGAAGGGAACGGGGAGAGAGGAGAGAGAGACCAAAGGGAACGGAGAGAGAGGAGAGAGAGACCGAAGGGAACGGAGAGAGAGGACAGAGAGACCGAAGGGAACGGAGAGAGACTGAAGGGAACGGAGAAAGAGGAGAGAGAGACTGAAGGGAATGGAGAGAGAGGAGAGAGAGACCGAAGGGAACAGAGAGAGAGGAGAGAGAGACCGAAGGGAACAGAGAGACTGAAGGGAACGGGGAGAGAGGAGAGAGAGACCGAAGGGAACGGGGAGAGAGGAGAGAGAGACCAAAGGGAACGGAGAGAGAGGACAGAGAGACCGAAGGGAACGGAGAGAGACTGAAGGGAACGGAGAGAGAGGAGAGAGAGACCGAACGGAATGGAGAGAGAGGAGAGAGAGACCGAAGGGAACAGAGAGACTGAAGGGAAAGGAGAGAGCGAAGAGAGAGAGCGAAGAGAGAGACCGAAGGGAATGGAGAGAGACTGAAGTGAACGGAGAGAGAGGAGAGAGAGACCGAAGGGAATGGAGAGAGAGGAGAGAGAGACCGAAGGGAACAGAGAGAGAGGAGAGAGAGACCGAAGGGAACAGAGAGACTGAAGGGAAAGGAGAGAGCGAAGAAAGAGACCGAAGGGAACAGAGTGAGAGGAGAGAGAGGAGAGAGAGACCGAAGGGAACAGAGAGAGACTGAAGGGAACGGAGAGAGAGGAGAGAGAGACCGAAGGGAATGGAGAGAGAGGAGAGAGAGACCGAAGGGAACAGAGAGAGAGGAGAGAGAGACCGAAGGGAACAGAGAGACTGAAGGGAAAGGAGAGAGCGAAGAGAGAGACCGAAGGGAACAGAGTGAGAGGAGAGAGAGGAGAGAGAGACCGAAGGGAACAGAGAGAGAGGAGAGAGAGACCGAAGGGAACAGAGAGAGAGGAGAGAGAGACCGAAGGGAACGGAGACAGAGGAGAGAGAGAGACCGAAGGGAACGGAGAGAGAGGAGAGAGAGACCGAAGGGAACAGAGAGGGGAGAGAGAGACCGAAGGGAACAGAGAGACTGAAGGGAAAGGAGAGAGCGAAGAAAGAGACCGAAGGGAACAGAGTGAGAGGAGAGAGAGGAGAGAGAGACCGAAGGGAACAGAGAGAGACTGAAGGGAACGGAGAGAGAGGAGAGAGAGACCGAAGGGAATGGAGAGAGAGGAGAGAGAGACCGAAGGGAACAGAGAGAGAGGAGAGAGAGACCGAAGGGAACAGAGAGACTGAAGGGAAAGGAGAGAGCGAAGAGAGAGACCGAAGGGAACAGAGTGAGAGGAGAGAGAGGAGAGAGAGACCGAAGGGAACAGAGAGAGAGGAGAGAGAGACCGAAGGGAACAGAGAGAGAGGAGAGAGAGACCGAAGGGAACGGAGAGAGAGGAGAGAGAGAGACCGAAGGGAACGGAGAGAGAGGAGAGAGAGACCGAAGGGAACAGAGAGGGGAGAGACAGACCGAAAGGAACAGAGAGAGAGACCGAAGGGAACGGAGAGAGAGGAGAGAGAGACCGAAGGGAACGGGGAGAGAGGAGAGAGAGACCAAAGGGAACGGGGAGAGAGGAGAGAGAGACCAAAGGGAACGGAGAGAGAGGAGAGAGAGACCGAAGGGAACGGAGAGAGAGGACAGAGAGACCGAAGGGAACGGAGAGAGACTGAAGGGAACGGAGAGAGAGGAGAGAGAGACCGAAGGGAATGGAGAGAGAGGAGAGAGAGACCGAAGGGAACAGAGAGACTGAAGGGAACGGGGAGAGAGGAGAGAGAGACCGAAGGGAACGGGGAGAGAGGAGAGAGAGACCAAAGGGAACGGGAGAGAGGAGAGAGAGACCAAAGGGAACGGAGAGAGAGGGAGAGAGAGACCGAAGGGAACGGAGAGAGAGGACAGAGAGACCGAAGGGAACGGAGAGAGACTGAAGGGAACGGAGAGAAAGGAGAGAGAGGAGAGAGAGACCGAAGGGAATGGGGAGAGAGGAGACAGAGACCGAAGGGAACGGAGAGAGAGGAGAGAGAGACCGAAGGGAACAGAGAGAGAGGAGAGAGAGACCGAAGGGAACAGAGAGACTGAAGGGAACGGGGAGAGAGGAGAGAGAGACCGAAGGGAACGGGGAGAGAGGAGAGAGAGACCAAAGGGAACGGGGAGAGAGGAGAGAGAGACCAAAGGGAACGGAGAGAGAGGAGAGAGAGACCGAAGGGAACGGAGAGAGAGGACAGAGAGACCGAAGGGAACGGAGAGAGACTGAAGGGAACGGAGAGAGAGGAGAGAGAGACCGAAGGGAATGGAGAGAGAGGAGAGAGAGACCGAAGGGAACAGAGAGACTGAAGGGAAAGGAGAGAGCGAAGAGAGAGAGCGAAGAGAGAGACCGAAGGGAATGGAGAGAGACTGAAGTGAACGGAGAGAGAGGAGAGAGAGACCGAAGGGAATGGAGAGAGAGGAGAGAGAGACCGAAGGGAACAGAGAGAGAGGAGAGAGAGACCGAAGGGAACAGAGAGACTGAAGGGAAAGGAGAGAGCGAAGAAAGAGACCGAAGGGAACAGAGTGAGAGGAGAGAGAGGAGAGAGAGACCGAAGGGAACAGAGAGAGACTGAAGGGAACGGAGAGAGAGGAGAGAGAGACCGAAGGGAATGGAGAGAGAGGAGAGAGAGACCGAAGGGAACAGAGAGAGAGGAGAGAGAGACCGAAGGGAACAGAGAGACTGAAGGGAAAGGAGAGAGCGAAGAGAGAGACCGAAGGGAACAGAGTGAGAGGAGAGAGAGGAGAGAGAGACCGAAGGGAACAGAGAGAGAGGAGAGAGAGACCGAAGGGAACAGAGAGAGAGGAGAGAGAGACCGAAGGGAACGGAGAGAGAGGAGAGAGAGAGACCGAAGGGAACGGAGAGAGAGGAGAGAGAGACCGAAGGGAACAGAGAGGGGAGAGACAGACCGAAAGGAACAGAGAGAGAGACCGAAGGGAACGGAGAGAGAGGAGAGAGAGACCGAAGGGAACGGGGAGAGAGGAGAGAGAGACCAAAGGGAACGGGGAGAGAGGAGAGAGAGACCAAAGGGAACGGAGAGAGAGGAGAGAGAGACCGAAGGGAACGGAGAGAGAGGACAGAGAGACCGAAGGGAACGGAGAGAGACTGAAGGGAACGGAGAGAGAGGAGAGAGAGACCGAAGGGAATGGAGAGAGGAGAGAGAGACCGAAGGGAACAGAGAGACTGAAGGGAATGGGGAGAGAGGAGAGAGAGACCGAAGGGAACGGGGAGAGAGGAGAGAGAGACCAAAGGGAACGGGGAGAGAGGAGAGAGAGACCAAAGGGAACGGAGAGAGAGGAGAGAGAGACCGAAGGGAACGGAGAGAGAGGACAGAGAGACCGAAGGGAACGGAGAGAGACTGAAGGGAACGGAGAGAAAGGAGAGAGAGGAGAGAGAGACCGAAGGGAATGGGGAGAGAGGAGACAGAGACCGAAGGGAACGGAGAGAGAGGAGAGAGAGACCGAAGGGAACAGAGAGAGAGGAGAGAGAGACCGAAGGGAACAGAGAGACTGAAGGGAACGGGGAGAGAGAGAGAGAGAGACCGAAGGGAACGGGGAGAGAGGAGAGAGAGACCAAAGGGAACGGGGAGAGAGGAGAGAGAGACCAAAGGGAACGGAGAGAGAGGAGAGAGAGACCGAAGGGAACGGAGAGAGAGGACAGAGAGACCGAAGGGAACGGAGAGAGACTGAAGGGAACGGAGAGAGAGGAAAGAGAGACCGAAGGGAATGGAGAGAGAGGAGAGAGAGACCGAAGGGAACAGAGAGACTGAAGGGAAAGGAGAGAGCGAAGAGAGAGAGCGAAGAGAGAGACCGAAGGGAATGGAGAGAGACTGAAGTGAACGGAGAGAGAGGAGAGAGAGACCGAAGGGAATGGAGAGAGAGGAGAGAGAGACCGAAGGGAACAGAGAGAGAGGAGAGAGAGACCGAAGGGAACAGAGAGACTGAAGGGAAAGGAGAGAGCGAAGAAAGAGACCGAAGGGAACAGAGTGAGAGGAGAGAGAGGAGAGAGAGACCGAAGGGAACAGAGAGAGACTGAAGGGAACGGAGAGAGAGGAGAGAGAGACCGAAGGGAATGGAGAGAGAGGAGAGAGAGACCGAAGGGAACAGAGAGAGAGGAGAGAGAGACCGAAGGGAACAGAGAGACTGAAGGGAAAGGAGAGAGCGAAGAGAGAGACCGAAGGGAACAGAGTGAGAGGAGAGAGAGGAGAGAGAGACCGAAGGGAACAGAGAGAGAGGAGAGAGAGACCGAAGGGAACAGAGAGAGAGGAGAGAGAGACCGAAGGGAACGGAGAGAGAGGAGAGAGAGAGACTGAAGGGAACGGAGAGAGAGGAGAGAGAGACCGAAGGGAACAGAGAGGGGAGAGACAGACCGAAAGGAACAGAGAGAGAGACCGAAGGGAACGGAGAGAGAGGAGAGAGAGAGAGGAAGGGAACGGGGAGAGGAGAGAGAGACCAAAGGGAACGGGGAGAGAGGAGAGAGAGACCAAAGGGAACGGAGAGAGAGGAGAGAGAGACCGAAGGGAACGGAGAGAGAGGACAGAGAGACCGAAGGGAACGGAGAGAGACTGAAGGGAACGGAGAGAGAGGAGAGAGAGACCGAAGGGAATGGAGAGAGGAGAGAGAGACCGAAGGGAACAGAGAGACTGAAGGGAACGGGGAGAGAGGAGAGAGAGACCGAAGGGAACGGGGAGAGAGGAGAGAGAGACCAAAGGGAACGGGGAGAGAGGAGAGAGAGACCAAAGGGAACGGAGAGAGAGGAGAGAGAGACCGAAGGGAACGGAGAGAGAGGACAGAGAGACCGAAGGGAACGGAGAGAGACTGAAGGGAACGGAGAGAAAGGAGAGAGAGGAGAGAGAGACCGAAGGGAATGGGGAGAGAGGAGACAGAGACCGAAGGGAACGGAGAGAGAGGAGAGAGAGACCGAAGGGAACAGAGAGAGAGAGAGAGAGACCGAAGGGAACAGAGAGACTGAAGGGAACGGGGAGAGAGGAGAGAGAGACCGAAGGGAACGGGGAGAGAGGAGAGAGAGACCAAAGGGAACGGGGAGAGAGGAGAGAGAGACCAAAGGGAACGGAGAGAGAGGAGAGAGAGACCGAAGGGAACGGAGAGAGAGGACAGAGAGACCGAAGGGAACGGAGAGAGACTGAAGGGAACGGAGAGAGAGGAAAGAGAGACCGAAGGGAATGGAGAGAGAGAGAGAGAGACCGAAGGGAACAGAGAGACTGAAGGGAAAGGAGAGAGCGAAGAGAGAGAGCGAAGAGAGAGACCGAAGGGAATGGAGAGAGACTGAAGTGAACGGAGAGAGAGGAGAGAGAGACCGAAGGGAATGGAGAGAGAGGAGAGAGAGACCGAAGGGAACAGAGAGAGAGGAGAGAGAGACCGAAGGGAACAGAGAGACTGAAGGGAAAGGAGAGAGCGAAGAAAGAGACCGAAGGGAACAGAGTGAGAGGAGAGAGAGGAGAGAGAGAGACCGAAGGGAACAGAGAGAGACTGAAGGGAACGGAGAGAGAGGAGAGAGAGACCGAAGGGAATGGAGAGAGAGGAGAGAGAGACCGAAGGGAACAGAGAGAGAGGAGAGAGAGACCGAAGGGAACAGAGAGACTGAAGGGAAAGGAGAGAGCGAAGAGAGAGACCGAAGGGAACAGAGTGAGAGGAGAGAGAGGAGAGAGAGACCGAAGGGAACAGAGAGAGAGGAGAGAGAGACCGAAGGGAACAGAGAGAGAGGAGAGAGAGACCGAAGGGAACGGAGAGAGAGGAGAGAGAGAGACCGAAGGGAACGGAGAGAGAGGAGAGAGAGACCGAAGGGAACAGAGAGGGGAGAGAGAGACCGAAGGGAACAGAGAGACTGAAGGGAAAGGAGAGAGCGAAGAAAGAGACCGAAGGGAACAGAGTGAGAGGAGAGAGAGGAGAGAGAGACCGAAGGGAACAGAGAGAGACTGAAGGGAACGGAGAGAGAGGAGAGAGAGACCGAAGGGAATGGAGAGAGAGGAGAGAGAGACCGAAGGGAACAGAGAGAGAGGAGAGAGAGACCGAAGGGAACAGAGAGACTGAAGGGAAAGGAGAGAGCGAAGAGAGAGACCGAAGGGAACAGAGTGAGAGGAGAGAGAGGAGAGAGAGACCGAAGGGAACAGAGAGAGAGGAGAGAGAGACCGAAGGGAACAGAGAGAGAGGAGAGAGAGACCGAAGGGAACGGAGAGAGAGGAGAGAGAGAGACCGAAGGGAACGGAGAGAGAGGAGAGAGAGACCGAAGGGAACAGAGAGGGGAGAGAGACCGAAAGGAACAGAGAGAGAGACCGAAGGAAACGGAGAGAGAGGAGACAGAGACCGAAGGGAGAGAGAGACTGAAGGGAACGGAGAGAAAGGAGAGAGAGGAGAGAGAGACCGAAGGGAATGGGGAGAGAGGAGACAGAGACCGAAGGGAACGGAGAGAGAGGAGAGAGAGACCGAAGGGAACAGAGAGAGAGGAGAGAGAGACCGAAGGGAACAGAGAGAGAGGAGAGAGACCGAAGGGAACGGAGAGAGAGGAGAGAGAGAGACCGAAGGGAACGGAGAGAGAGGAGAGAGAGACCGAAGGGAACAGAGAGGGGAGAGAGACCGAAAGGAACAGAGAGAGAGACCGAAGGAAACGGAGAGAGAGGAGACAGAGACCGAAGGGAGAGAGAGACTGAAGGGAACGGAGAGAAAGGAGAGAGAGGAGAGAGAGACCGAAGGGAATGGGGAGAGAGGAGACAGAGACCGAAGGGAACGGAGAGAGAGGAGAGAGAGACCGAAGGGAACAGAGAGAGAGGAGAGAGAGACCGAAGGGAACAGAGAGACTGAAGGGAACGGGGAGAGAGGAGAGAGAGACCGAAGGGAACGGGGAGAGAGGAGAGAGAGACCAAAGGGAACGGGGAGAGAGGAGAGAGAGACCAAAGGGAACGGAGAGAGAGGAGAGAGAGACCGAAGGGAACGGAGAGAGAGGACAGAGAGACCGAAGGGAACGGAGAGAGACTGAAGGGAACGGAGAGAGAGGAGAGAGAGACCGAAGGGAATGGAGAGAGAGGAGAGAGAGAGACCAAAGGGAACAGAGAGACTGAAGGGAAAGGAGAGAGCGAAGAGAGAGAGCGAAGAGAGAGACCGAAGGGAATGGAGAGAGACTGAAGTGAACGGAGAGAGAGGAGAGAGAGACCGAAGGGAATGGAGAGAGAGGAGAGAGAGACCGAAGGGAACAGAGAGAGAGGAGAGAGAGACCGAAGGGAACAGAGAGACTGAAGGGAAAGGAGAGAGCGAAGAAAGAGACCGAAGGGAACAGAGTGAGAGGAGAGAGAGGAGAGAGAGACCGAAGGGAACAGAGAGAGACTGAAGGGAACGGAGAGAGAGGAGAGAGAGACCGAAGGGAATGGAGAGAGAGGAGAGAGAGACCGAAGGGAACAGAGAGAGAGGAGAGAGAGACCGAAGGGAACAGAGAGACTGAAGGGAAAGGAGAGAGCGAAGAGAGAGACCGAAGGGAACAGAGTGAGAGGAGAGAGAGGAGAGAGAGACCGAAGGGAACAGAGAGAGAGGAGAGAGAGACCGAAGGGAACAGAGAGAGAGGAGAGAGAGACCGAAGGGAACGGAGAGAGAGGAGAGAGAGAGACCGAAGGGAACGGAGAGAGAGGAGAGAGAGACCGAAGGGAACAGAGAGGGGAGAGAGAGACCGAAAGGAACAGAGAGAGAGACCGAAGGGAACGGAGAGAGAGGAGACAGAGACCGAAG
The DNA here is from genome assembly GCF_036934945.1 of Oncorhynchus masou masou. Classification (NCBI taxonomy): domain Eukaryota; kingdom Metazoa; phylum Chordata; class Actinopteri; order Salmoniformes; family Salmonidae; genus Oncorhynchus; species Oncorhynchus masou. The sequence continues at coordinate 93,158,053 of NC_088243.1, read as the reverse complement.
GGAGAGAGAGACTGAAGGGAACGGAGAGAAAGGAGAGAGAGGAGAGAGAGACCGAAGGGAATGGGGAGAGAGGAGACAGAGACCGAAGGGAACGGAGAGAGAGACCGAAGGGAACGGGGAGAGAGACTGAAGGGAACAGAGAGAGAGAGGAGAGAGAGACCGAAGGGAACGGGGAGAGGAGAGAGAGACCGAAGGGAGAGAGCGACTGAAGGGAATGGAGAGAGAGGAGAGAGAGACCGAAGGTAACGGAGAGAGACTGAAGGGAATGGAGAGAGAGGAGAGAGAGACCGAAGGGAACGGAGAGAGAGGAGAAAGAGACCGAAGGGAGAGGAGAAAGAGGAGAGAGAAACCGAAGGGAACGGGGAGGGAGGAGAGAGAAACCGAAGGGAACAGAGAGAGAGGAGAGAGAGACCGAAGGGAACGGGGAGAAAGGAGAGAGAGACCGAAGGGAACAGAGAGAGAGGAGACAGAGACCGAAGGGAGACAGAGACCGAAGGGAACGGAGAGAGAGGAGACAGAGACCGAAGGGTACGGAGAGAGAGGAGAGACAGACCGAAGGGAACAGGGAGAGAGGAGAGAGAGACCGAAGGGAACAGAGAGAGAGGAGAGAGAGACCGAAGGGAACGGAGAGAGAGGAGAGAGAGACCGAAGGGAACGGAGAGAGACTGAAGGGAACGGAGAGAGAGGAGAGAGAGATCGAAGGAAACAGGGAGAGAGGAGAGAGAGACCGAAGGGAGAGAGAGAGGAGAGAGAGACTGAAGGGAACGGGGGGAGAGGAGAGAGAGACCGAAGGGAATGGAGAGAGAGGAGAGAGAGACCGAAGGGAACGGAGAGAAAGGAGAGAGAGACCGAAGGGAACGGAGAGAGACTGAAGGGAACGGAGAGAGAGGAGAGAGAGACCGAAGGGAACGGGGAGAGAGGAGAGAGAGACCGAAGGGAACGGGGAGAGAGGAGAGAGAGACCGAAGGGAACGGGGAGAGAGGAGAGAGAGACCAAAGGGAACGGGGAGAGAGGAGAGAGAGACCAAAGGGAACGGAGAGAGAGGAGAGAGAGACCGAAGGGAACGGAGAGAGAGGACAGAGAGACCGAAGGGAACGGAGAGAGACTGAAGGGAACGGAGAGAGAGGAGAGAGAGACCGAAGGGAATGGAGAGAGAGGAGAGAGAGACCGAAGGGAACAGAGAGACTGAAGGGAAAGGAGAGAGCGAAGAGAGAGAGCGAAGAGAGAGACCGAAGGGAATGGAGAGAGACTGAAGTGAACGGAGAGAGAGGAGAGAGAGACCGAAGGGAATGGAGAGAGAGGAGAGAGAGACCGAAGGGAACAGAGAGAGAGAGAGAGAGACCGAAGGGAACAGAGAGACTGAAGGGAAAGGAGAGAGCGAAGAAAGAGACCGAAGGGAACAGAGTGAGAGGAGAGAGAGGAGAGAGAGACCGAAGGGAACAGAGAGAGACTGAAGGGAACGGAGAGAGAGGAGAGAGAGACCGAAGGGAATGGAGAGAGAGGAGAGAGAGACCGAAGGGAACAGAGAGACTGAAGGGAAAGGAGAGAGCGAAGAGAGAGACCAAAGGGAACAGAGTGAGAGGAGAGAGAGGAGAGAGAGACCGAAGGGAACAGAGAGAGAGGAGAGAGAGACCGAAGGGAACAGAGAGAGAGGAGAGAGAGACCGAAGGGAACGGAGAGAGAGGAGAGAGAGAGACCGAAGGGAACGGAGAGAGAGGAGAGAGAGACCGAAGGGAACGGGGAGAGAGGAGAGAGAGACCGAAGGGAACGGGGAGAGAGGAGAGAGAGACCGAAGGGAACGGGGAGAGAGGAGAGAGAGACCAAAGGGAACGGGGAGAGAGGAGAGAGAGACCAAAGGGAACGGAGAGAGAGGAGAGAGAGACCGAAGGGAACGGAGAGAGAGGACAGAGAGACCGAAGGGAACGGAGAGAGACTGAAGGGAACGGAGAGAGAGGAGATAGAGACCGAATGGAATGGAGAGAGAGGAGAGAGAGACCGAAGGGAACAGAGAGACTGAAGGGAAAGGAGAGAGCGAAGAGAGAGAGCGAAGAGAGAGACCGAAGGGAACGGAGAGAGACTGAAGGGAACGGAGAGAGAGGAGAGAGAGACCGAAGGGAACGGAGAGAGAGGAGAGAGAGACCGAAGGGAACAGAGAGAGAGGAGAGAGAGACCGAAGGGAACAGAGAGACTGAAGGGAACGGGGAGAGAGGAGAGAGAGACCGAAGGGAACGGGGAGAGAGGAGAGAGAGACCAAAGGGAACGGAGAGAGAGAGGAGGAGAGAGACTAGACTAGTAACTGTGTCTGGAGGAGAGAGACAAGATGAGTTAATGTGTCTGGAGGAGAGAGACTAGACTAGTTAATGTGTCTGGAGTAGAGAGAGAGACTAGACTAGTTAATGTGTCTGGAGGAGAGAGAGAGACTAGACTAGTTAGTGTGTCTGGAGGAGAGAGAGAGACTAGTTAATGTGTCTGGAGGAGAGAGAGAGACTAGTTAATGTGTCTGGAGGAGAGAGACTAGACTAGTTAATGTGTCTGGAGGAGAGAGAAAGACTAGACTAGTTAATGTGTCTGGAGGAGAGAGACGAGACTAGTTAATGTGTCTGGAGGAGAGAGAGAGACTAGACTAGTTAATGTGTCTGGAGGAGAGAGACTAGACTAGTTAATGTGTCTGGAGGAGAGAGAGAGACTAGACTAGTTAATGTGTCTGGAGGAGAGAGACTAGACTAGTTAATGTGTCTGGAGGAGAGAGAGAGACTAGACTAGTTAATGTGTCTGGAGGAGAGAGAGAGACTTGTTAATGTGTCTGGAGGAGAGAGAGAGACTAGACTAGTTAATGTGTCTGGAGTAGAGAGAGAGACTAGACTAGTTCATGTGTCTGGAGGAGAGAGAGAGACTAGACTAGTTAATGTGTCTGGAGGAGAGAGACTCGACAATGTGTCTGGAGAAGAGAGAGACTAGACTAGTTAATGTGTCTGGAGGAGAGAGACTAGACTATTTAATGTGTCTGGAGGAGAGAGACTAGTTAATGTGTCTGGAGGAGAGAGAGAGACTAGACTAGTTAATGTGTCTGGAGGAGAGAGACTAGACTAGTTAATGTGTCTGGAGGAGAGAGAGAGACTAGACTAGTTAATGTGTCTGGAGGAGAGAGACTAGACTATTTAATGTGTCTGGAGGAGAGAGACTAGTTAATGTGTCTGGAGGAGAGAGAAAGACTAGACTAGTTAATGTGTCTGGAGGAGAGAGACTAGACTATTTAATGTGTCTGGAGGAGAGAGAGAGACTAGACTAGTTAATGTGTCTGGAGGAGAGAGACTAGACTAGTTAATGTGTCTGGAGGAGAGAGAGAGACTAGACTCGTTAATGTGTCTGGAGGAGAGAGAGAGAGACTAGACTAGTTAATGTGTCTGGAGGAGAGAGACTAGACTAGTTAATGTGTCTGGAGTAGAGAGAGAGACTAGACTAGTTAATGTGTCTGGAGGAAAGAGAGAGACTAGACTAGTTAATGTGTCTGGAGTAGAGAGAGAGACTAGACTAGTTAATGTGTCTGGAGGAGAGAGACTAGACTAGGTCTGTATCTGTCAGGTCTGTATCTGTCAGGTCTGTATCTGTCAGGTCTGTTTCTGTATCTGTCAGGTCTGTATCTGTCAGGTCTGTATCTGTCAGGTCTGTTTCTGTATCTGTCAGGACTGTATCTGTCAGGTCTGTATCTGTCAGGTCTGTATCTGTCAGGTCTGTTTCTGTCAGGTCTGTTTCTGTATCTGTCAGGTCTGTATCTGTCAGGTCTGTATCTGTCAGGTCTGTATCTGTCAGGTCTGTATCTGTCAGGTCTGTATCTGTCAGGTCTGTATCTGTCAGGTCTGTATCTGTCAGGACTGTTTCTGTCAGGTCTGTTTCTGTATCTGTCAGGTCTGTATCTGTCAGGTCTGTATCTGTCAGGTCTGTATCTGTCAGGTCTGTATCTGTCAGGTCTGTATCTGTCAGGTCTGTATCTGTCAGGTCTGTTTCTGTCAGGTCTGTATCTGTCAGGTCTGTATCTGTCAGGTCTGTATCTGTCAGGTCTGTATCTGTCAGGCCTGTATCTGTCAGGTCTGTATCTGTCAGGTCTGTATCTGTCAGGTCTGTATCTGTCAGGTCTGTATCTGTCAGGTCTGTATCTGTCAGGTCTGTATCTGTCAGGCCTGTATCTGTCAGGTCTGTATCTGTCAGGTCTGTATCTGTCAGGTCTGTATCTGTCAGGACTGTTTCTGTCAGGTCTGTTTCTGTATCTGTCAGGTCTGTATCTGTCAGGCCTGTATCTGTCAGGTCTGTATCTGTCAGGTCTGTATCTGTCAGGTCTGTATCTGTCAGGTCTGTATCTGTCAGGTCTGTATCTGTCAGGTCTGTATCTGTCAGGTCTGTTTCTGTCAGGTCTGTTTCTGTATCTGTCAGGTCTGTATCTGTCAGGTCTGTATCTGTCAGGTCTGTATCTGTCAGGTCTGTATCTGTCAGGTCTGTATCTGTCAGGTCTGTATCTGTCAGGTCTGTATCTGTCAGGACTGTTTCTGTCAGGTCTGTTTCTGTATCTGTCAGGTCTGTATCTGTCAGGTCTGTATCTGTCAGGTCTGTATCTGTCAGGTCTGTATCTGTCAGGTCTGTATCTGTCAGGTCTGTTTCTGTCAGGTCTGTATCTGTCAGGTCTGTATCTGTCAGGTCTGTATCTGTCAGGCCTGTATCTGTCAGGTCTGTATCTGTCAGGTCTGTATCTGTCAGGTCTGTATCTGTCAGGTCTGTATCTGTCAGGTCTGTATCTGTCAGGCCTGTATCTGTCAGGTCTGTATCTGTATCTGTCAGGTCTGTTTCTGTCAGGTCTGTATCTGTCAGGTCTGTTTCTGTCAGGTCTGTTTCTGTCAGGCCTGTATCTGTATCTGTCAGGTCTGTATCTGTCAGGTCTGTATCTGTCAGGTCTGTTTCTGTATCTGTCAGGTCTGTATCTGTCAGGTCTGTATCTGTCAGGTCTGTTTCTGTATCTGTCAGGTCTGTATCTGTCAGGTCTGTATCTGTCAGGTCTGTATCTGTCAGGTCTGTATCTGTCAGGTCTGTATCTGTCAGGTCTGTTTCTGTCAGGTCTGTTTCTGTATCTGTCAGGTCTGTATCTGTCAGGTCTGTATCTGTCAGGTCTGTATCTGTCAGGTCTGTATCTGTCAGGTCTGTATCTGTCAGGTCTGTATCTGTCAGGTCTGTATCTGTCAGGTCTGTATCTGTCAGGACTGTTTCTGTCAGGTCTGTTTCTGTATCTGTCAGGTCTGTATCTGTCAGGTCTGTATCTGTCAGGTCTGTATCTGTCAGGTCTGTATCTGTCAGGTCTGTATCTGTCAGGTCTGTTTCTGTCAGGTCTGTATCTGTCAGGTCTGTTTCTGTCAGGTCTGTTTCTGTATCTGTCAGGTCTGTATCTGTCAGGTCTGTATCTGTCAGGTCTGTATCTGTCAGGTCTGTATCTGTCAGGTCTGTATCTGTCAGGTCTGTATCTGTCAGGTCTGTATCTGTCAGGCCTGTATCTGTCAGGTCTGTATCTGTATCTGTCAGGTCTGTTTCTGTCAGGTCTGTATCTGTCAGGTCTGTTTCTGTCAGGTCTGTTTCTGTCAGGCCTGTATCTGTCAGGTCTTTCTGTCAGGTCTGTATCTGTCAGGTCTGTATCTGTCAGGTCTGTATCTGTATCTGTCAGGTCTGTATCTGTCAGGTCTGTTTCTGTCAGGTCTGTATCTGTCAGGTCTGTATCTGTATCTGTCAGGTCTGTATCTGTCAGGTCTGTATCTGTCAGGTCTGTATCTGTCAGGCCTGTATCTGTCAGGTCTGTTTCTGTCAGGCCTGTATCTGTCAGGTCTGTTTCTGTCAGGTCTGTATCTGTCAGGTCTGTATCTGTCAGGTCTGTTTCTGTATCTGTCAGGTCTGTATCTGTCAGGCCTGTATCTGTCAGGTCTGTTTCTGTCAGGCCTGTATCTGTCAGGTCTGTTTCTGTCAGGTCTGTATCTGTCAGGTCTGTATCTGTATCTGTCAGGTCTGTATCTGTCAGGCCTGTATCTGTCAGGTCTTTATCTGTCAGGTCTGTATCTGTCAGGTCTGTATCTGTCAGGACTGTATCTGTCAGGTCTGTTTCTGTCAGGTCTGTTTCTGTATCTGTCAGGTCTGTATCTGTCAGGCCTGTATCTGTCAGGTCTGTTTCTGTCAGGTCTGTATCTGTCAGGTCTGTATCTGTCAGGCCTGTATCTGTCAGGTCTGTATCTGTCAGGTCTGTATCTGTCAGGTCTGTATCTGTCAGGTCTGTATCTGTCAGGTCTGTATCTGTCAGGCCTGTATCTGTCAGGTCTGTATCTGTCAGGTCTGTTTCTGTCAGGTCTGTATCTGTCAGGTCTGTATCTGTCATGTCTGTATCTGTATCTGTCAGGTCTGTATCTGTCAGGTCTGTATCTGTCAGGTCTGTATCTGTCAGGCCTGTATCTGTCAGGTCTGTATCTGTCAGGTCTGTTTCTCTATCTGTCAGGTCTGTATCTGTCAGGTCTGTTTCTGTCAGGTCTGTTTCTGTCAGGTCTGTTTCTGTCAGGTCTGTATCTGTATCTGTCAGATCTGTCAGGTCTGTTTCTGTCAGGTCTGTTTCTGTCAGGTCTGTTTCTGTCAGGTCTGTTTCTGTCAGGTCTGTATCTGTATCTGTCAGGTCTGTATCTGTCAGGTCTGTATCTGTCAGGTCTGTTTCTGTATCTGTCAGGTCTGTATCTGTCAGGTCTGTATCTGTCAGGTCTGTTTCTGTCAGGTCTGTATCTGTCAGGTCTGTTTCTGTCAGGCCTGTATCTGTCAGGTCTGTTTCTGTCAGGCCTGTATCTGTCAGGTCTGTTTCTGTCAGGTCTGTATCTGTCAGGTCTGTATGTGTATCTTTCAGGTCTGTATCTGTCAGGTCTGTATCTGTCAGGTCTGTATCTGTCAGGCCTGTATCTGTCAGGTCTGTTTCTGTCAGGCCTGTATCTGTCAGGTCTGTTTCTGTCAGGTCTGTATCTGTCAGGTCTGTATCTGTATCTGTCAGGTCTGTATCTGTCAGGTCTGTATCTGTCAGGTCTGTATCTGTCAGGTCTGTATCTGTCAAGCCTGTATCTGTCAGGTCTGTATCTGTCAGGTCTGTATCTGTCAGGTCTGTTTCTGTCAGGTCTGTGTCTGTATCTGTCAGGTCTGTATCTGTCAGGTCTGTATCTGTCAGGTCTGTATCTGTCAGGCCTGTACCTGTCAGGTCTGTTTCTGTCAGGCCTGTATCTATCAGGTCTGTTTCTGTCAGGTCTGTATCTGTCAGGCCTGTATCTGTCAGGTCTGTATCTGTCAGGTCTGTATCTGTCAGGTCTGTTTCTGTCAGGTCTGTGTCTGTATCTGTCAGGTCTGTATCTGTCAGGTCTGTATCTGTCAGGTCTGTATCTGTCAGGTCTGTATCTGTCAGGTCTGTATCTGTCAGGTCTGTTTCTGTCAGGTCTGTATCTGTCAGGTCTGTATCTGTATCTGTCAGGTCTGTATCTGTCAGGTCTGTATCTGTCAGGTCTGTATCTGTCAGGTCTGTATCTCTCAGGTCTGTTTCTGTCAGGTCTGTTTCTGTATCTGTCAGGTCTGTATCTGTCAGGTCTGTATCTGTCAGGTCTGTATCTGTCAGGTCTGTATCTGTCAGGTCTGTATCTGTCAGGTCTGTATCTGTCAGGACTGTTTCTGTCAGGTCTGTTTCTGTATCTGTCAGGTCTGTATCTGTCAGGCCTGTATCTGTCAGGTCTGTATCTGTCAGGTCTGTATCTGTCAGGTCTGTATCTGTCAGGTCTGTATCTGTCAGGTCTGTATCTGTCAGGTCTGTTTCTGTCAGGTCTGTATCTGTCAGGTCTGTATCTGTCAGGTCTGTATCTGTCAGGTCTGTATCTGTCAGGTCTGTATCTGTCAGGTCTGTATCTGTCAGGCCTGTATCTGTCAGGTCTGTATCTGTCAGGTCTGTATCTGTCAGGTCTGTATCTGTCAGGTCTGTATCTGTCAGGTCTGTATCTGTCAGGTCTGTATCTGTCAGGCCTGTATCTGTCAGGTCTGTATCTGTATCTGTCAGGTCTGTTTCTGTCAGGTCTGTATCTGTCAGGTCTGTTTCTGTCAGGTCTGTTTCTGTCAGGCCTGTATCTGTATCTGTCAGGTCTGTATCTGTCAGGTCTGTATCTGTCAGGTCTGTTTCTGTATCTGTCAGGTCTGTATCTGTCAGGTCTGTATCTGTCAGGTCTGTTTCTGTATCTGTCAGGACTGTATCTGTCAGGTCTGTATCTGTCAGGTCTGTATCTGTCAGGACTGTTTCTGTCAGGTCTGTTTCTGTATCTGTCAGGTCTGTATCTGTCAGGTCTGTATCTGTCAGGTCTGTATCTGTCAGGTCTGTATCTGTCAGGTCTGTATCTGTCAGGTCTGTATCTGTCAGGTCTGTTTCTGTCAGGTCTGTATCTGTCAGGTCTGTATCTGTCAGGTCTGTATCTGTCAGGCCTGTATCTGTCAGGTCTGTATCTGTCAGGTCTGTATCTGTCAGGTCTGTATCTGTCAGGTCTGTATCTGTCAGGTCTGTATCTGTCAGGTCTGTATCTGTCAGGCCTGTATCTGTCAGGTCTGTATCTGTATCTGTCAGGTCTGTTTCTGTCAGGTCTGTATCTGTCAGGTCTGTTTCTGTCAGGTCTGTTTCTGTCAGGTCTGTTTCTGTCAGGCCTGTATCTGTCAGGTCTTTCTGTCAGGTCTGTATCTGTCAGGTCTGTATCTGTCAGGTCTGTATCTGTATCTGTCAGGTCTGTATCTGTCAGGTCTGTTTCTGTCAGGTCTGTATCTGTCAGGTCTGTATCTGTATCTGTCAGGTCTGTATCTGTCAGGTCTGTATCTGTCAGGTCTGTATCTGTCAGGCCTGTATCTGTCAGGTCTGTTTCTGTCAGGCCTGTATCTGTCAGGTCTGTTTCTGTCAGGTCTGTATCTGTCAGGTCTGTATCTGTCAGGTCTGTTTCTGTATCTGTCAGGTCTGTATCTGTCAGGCCTGTATCTGTCAGGTCTGTTTCTGTCAGGCCTGTATCTATCAGGTCTGTTTCTGTCAGGTCTGTATCTGTCAGGCCTGTATCTGTCAGGTCTGTATCTGTCAGGTCTGTATCTGTCAGGTCTGTTTCTGTCAGGTCTGTGTCTGTATCTGTCAGGTCTGTATCTGTCAGGTCTGTATCTGTCAGGTCTGTATCTGTCAGGCCTGTATCTGTCAGGTCTGTTTCTGTCAGGCCTGTATCTATCAGGTCTGCTTCTGTCAGGTCTGTATCTGTCAGGTCTGTATCTGTATCTGTCAGGTCTGTATCTGTCAGGTCTGTATCTGTCAGGCCTGTATCTGTCAGGTCTTTATCTGTCAGGTCTGTATCTGTCAGGTCTGTATCTGTCAGGACTGTATCTGTCAGGTCTGTTTCTGTCAGGTCTGTTTCTGTATCTGTCAGGTCTGTATCTGTCAGGCCTGTATCTGTCAGGTCTGTTTCTGTCAGGCCTGTTTCTGTCAGGCCTGTATCTGTGAGGTCTTTATCTGTCAGGTCTGTATCTGTCAGGTCTGTATCTGTCAGGTCTGTATCTGTCAGGTCTGTATCTGTCAGGTCTGTTTCTGTCAGGTCTGTATCTGTCAGGTCTGTATCTGTATCTGTCAGGTCTGTATCTGTCAGGTCTGTATCTGTCAGGTCTGTATCTGTCAGGTCTGTATCTGTCAGGTCTGTTTCTGTCAGGTCTGTTTCTGTATCTGTCAGGTCTGTATCTGTCAGGTCTGTATCTGTCAGGTCTGTATCTGTCAGGTCTGTATCTGTCAGGTCTGTATCTGTCAGGTCTGTATCTGTCAGGACTGTTTCTGTCAGGTCTGTTTCTGTATCTGTCAGGTCTGTATCTGTCAGGCCTGTATCTGTCAGGTCTGTATCTGTCAGGTCTGTATCTGTCAGGTCTGTATCTGTCAGGTCTGTATCTGTCAGGTCTGTATCTGTCAGGTCTGTTTCTGTCAGGTCTGTATCTGTCAGGTCTGTATCTGTCAGGTCTGTATCTGTCAGGTCTGTATCTGTCAGGCCTGTATCTGTCAGGTCTGTATCTGTCAGGTCTGTATCTGTCAGGTCTGTATCTGTCAGGTCTGTATCTGTCAGGTCTGTATCTGTCAGGTCTGTATCTGTCAGGCCTGTATCTGTCAGGTCTGTATCTGTATCTGTCAGGTCTGTTTCTGTCAGGTCTGTATCTGTCAGGTCTGTTTCTGTCAGGTCTGTTTCTGTCAGGTCTGTTTCTGTCAGGCCTGTATCTGTATCTGTCAGGTCTGTATCTGTCAGGTCTGTATCTGTCAGGTCTGTTTCTGTATCTGTCAGGTCTGTATCTGTCAGGTCTGTATCTGTCAGGTCTGTTTCTGTATCTGTCAGGACTGTATCTGTCAGGTCTGTATCTGTCAGGTCTGTATCTGTCAGGTCTGTTTCTGTCAGGTCTGTTTCTGTATCTGTCAGGTCTGTATCTGTCAGGTCTGTATCTGTCAGGTCTGTATCTGTCAGGTCTGTATCTGTCAGGTCTGTATCTGTCAGGTCTGTATCTGTCAGGTCTGTATCTGTCAGGACTGTTTCTGTCAGGTCTGTTTCTGTATCTGTCAGGTCTGTATCTGTCAGGTCTGTATCTGTCAGGTCTGTATCTGTCAGGTCTGTTTCTGTCAGGTCTGTATCTGTCAGGTCTGTATCTGTCAGGTCTGTATCTGTCAGGCCTGTATCTGTCAGGTCTGTATCTGTCAGGTCTGTATCTGTCAGGTCTGTATCTGTCAGGTCTGTATCTGTCAGGTCTGTATCTGTCAGGCCTGTATCTGTCAGGTCTGTATCTGTATCTGTCAGGTCTGTTTCTGTCAGGTCTGTATCTGTCAGGTCTGTTTCTGTCAGGTCTGTTTCTGTCAGGCCTGTATCTGTCAGGTCTTTCTGTCAGGTCTGTATCTGTCAGGTCTGTATCTGTCAGGTCTGTATCTGTATCTGTCAGGTCTGTATCTGTCAGGTCTGTTTCTGTCAGGTCTGTATCTGTCAGGTCTGTATCTGTATCTGTCAGGTCTGTATCTGTCAGGTCTGTATCTGTCAGGTCTGTATCTGTCAGGCCTGTATCTGTCAGGTCTGTTTCTGTCAGGCCTGTATCTGTCAGGTCTGTTTCTGTCAGGTCTGTATCTGTCAGGTCTGTATCTGTCAGGTCTGTTTCTGTATCTGTCAGGTCTGTATCTGTCAGGCCTGTATCTGTCAGGTCTGTTTCTGTCAGGCCTGTATCTGTCAGGTCTGTTTCTGTCAGGTCTGTATCTGTCAGGTCTGTATCTGTATCTGTCAGGTCTGTATCTGTCAGGCCTGTATCTGTCAGGTCTTTATCTGTCAGGTCTGTATCTGTCAGGTCTGTATCTGTCAGGACTGTATCTGTCAGGTCTGTTTCTGTCAGGTCTGTTTCTGTATCTGTCAGGTCTGTATCTGTCAGGCCTGTATCTGTCAGGTCTGTTTCTGTCAGGTCTGTATCTGTCAGGTCTGTATCTGTCAGGCCTGTATCTGTCAGGTCTGTATCTGTCAGGTCTGTATCTGTCAGGTCTGTATCTGTCAGGTCTGTATCTGTCAGGTCTGTATCTGTCAGGCCTGTATCTGTCAGGTCTGTATCTGTCAGGTCTGTTTCTGTCAGGTCTGTATCTGTCAGGTCTGTATCTGTCATGTCTGTATCTGTATCTGTCAGGTCTGTATCTGTCAGGTCTGTATCTGTCAGGTCTGTATCTGTCAGGACTGTTTCTGTCATGTCTGTATCTGTCAGGTCTGTATCTGTCAGGTCTGTATCTGTCAGGTCTGTATCTGTCAGGCCTGTATCTGTCAGGTCTGTATCTGTCAGGTCTGTATCTGTATCTGTCAGGTCTGTTTCTGTCAGGTCTGTTTCTGTCAGGTCTGTTTCTGTCAGGTCTGTATCTGTATCTGTCAGATCTGTCAGGTCTGTTTCTGTCAGGTCTGTTTCTGTCAGGTCTGTTTCTGTCAGGTCTGTTTCTGTCAGGTCTGTATCTGTATCTGTCAGGTCTGTATCTGTCAGGTCTGTATCTGTCAGGTCTGTTTCTGTATCTGTCAGGTCTGTATCTGTCAGGTCTGTATCTGTCAGGTCTGTATCTGTCAGGTCTGTATCTGTCAGGTCTGTATCTGTCAGGTCTGTTTCTGTCAGGCCTGTATCTGTCAGGTCTGTTTCTGTCAGGTCTGTATCTGTCAGGTCTGTTTCTGTCAGGTCTGTATCTGTCAGGTCTGTATCTGTCAGGTCTGTATCTGTCAGGCCTGTATCTGTCAGGTCTGTATCTGTCAGGTCTGTATCTGTCAGGTCTGTATCTGTCAGGTCTGTATCTGTCAGGTCTGTATCTGTATCTGTCAGGTCTGTATCTGTCAGGTCTGTATCTGTCAGGTCTGTATCTGTCAGGTCTGTATCTGTCAAGCCTGTATCTGTCAGGTCTGTATCTGTCAGGTCTGTATCTGTCAGGTCTGTTTCTGTCAGGTCTGTGTCTGTATCTGTCAGGTCTGTATCTGTCAGGTCTGTATCTGTCAGGTCTGTATCTGTCAGGCCTGTATCTGTCAGGTCTGTTTCTGTCAGGCCTGTATCTATCAGGTCTGTTTCTGTCAGGTCTGTATCTGTCAGGCCTGTATCTGTCAGGTCTGTATCTGTCAGGTCTGTATCTGTCAGGTCTGTTTCTGTCAGGTCTGTGTCTGTATCTGTCAGGTCTGTATCTGTCAGGTCTGTATCTGTCAGGTCTGTATCTGTCAGGCCTGTATCTGTCAGGTCTGTTTCTGTCAGGCCTGTATCTATCAGGTCTGTTTCTGTCAGGTCTGTATCTGTCAGGTCTGTATCTGTATCTGTCAGGTCTGTATCTGTCAGGTCTGTATCTGTCAGGTCTGTATCTGTCAGGCCTGTATCTGTCAGGCCTGTATCTGTCAGGTCTTTATCTGTCAGGTCTGTATCTGTCAGGTCTGTATCTGTCAGGACTGTATCTGTCAGGTCTGTTTCTGTCAGGTCTGTTTCTGTATCTGTCAGGTCTGTATCTGTCAGGCCTGTATCTGTCAGGTCTGTATCTGTCAGGTCTGTATCTGTCAGGTCTGTATCTGTCAGGTCTGTATCTGTCAGGTCTGTATCTGTCAGGTCTGTATCTGTCAGGTCTGTATCTGTCAGGTCTGTTTCTCTATCTGTCAGGTCTGTATCTGTCAGATCTGTCAGGTCTGTTTCTGTCAGGTCTGTTTCTGTCAGGTCTGTTTCTGTCAGGCCTGTATCTGTCAGGTCTGTATCTGTCAGGTCTGTATCTGTCAGGTCTGTATCTGTCAGGTCTGTATCTGTATCTGTCAGGTCTGTATCTGTCAGGTCTGTATCTGTCAGGTCTGTATCTGTCAGGTCTGTATCTGTCAGGTCTGTATCTGTATCTGTCAGGTCTGTATCTGTCAGGTCTGTATCTGTATCTGTCAGGTCTGTTTCTGTCAGGTCTGTTTCTGTCAGGTCTGTTTCTGTCAGGTCTGTATCTGTCAGGTCTGTATCTGTCAGGTCTGTATCTGTCAGGTCTGTATCTGTCAGGTCTGTTTCTGTCAGGTCTGTATCTGTCAGGTCTGTATCTGTATCTGTCAGGTCTGTATCTGTCAGGTCTGTATCTGTCAGGTCTGTATCTGTCAGGTCTGTATCTGTCAGGTCTGTATCTGTCAGGTCTGTATCTGTCAGGTCTGTATCTGTCAGGTCTGTATCTGTCAGGTCTGTATCTGTATCTGTCAGGTCTGTATCTGTCAGGTCTGTATCTGTCAGGTCTGTATCTGTCAGGACTGTATCTGTCAGGTCTGTATCTGTATCTGTCAGGTCTGTATCTGTCAGGTCTGTATCTGTCAGATCTGTCAGGTCTGTATCTGTCAGGTCTGTATCTGTCACGTCTGTATCTGTCAGGTCTGTATCTGTCAGGTCTGTATCTGTCACGTCTGTATCTGTCACGTCTGTATCTGAATCTGTCAAGTCCATATCATTTAAACTGTTAAATAAGTATAATCCCTGCCTTGTGTGAAAAGAGTGCCAGAGACAACTGTCCTCAACGTGCTGAGTGTCCTGTCCCTGTCTTCCAATCACACCAGGAGGGCCAAGATCAGAGGAGTATCCCAAGCGTGTGTGTGTGTGTGTGTGTGTGTGTGTGTGTGTGTGTGTGTGTGTGTGTGTGTGTGTGTGTGTGTGTGTGTGTGTGTGTGTGTGTCTGTGTGTGTGTGTGTGTGTGTGTGTGTGTGTGTGTGTGTGTGTGTGTGTGTGTGTGTGTGTGTGTGTGTGTGTGTGTGTTTCTTCACACCTCTGACTTCAGGGCAGGTAGTGACACAGACAGGTTTATATTACATTTAGCATGGGGGTATATTTGGACAGGGGGACAGCAGGTTGTAGCCAGGGATAGTATAGAGAGAGGCCTGTGTGTGTCTAGAGACTGTCATTACAGACTGTAGGAATTAGACCGTATTTAGTTATAACTAGAGACTAAACTGTCATTACAGACTGTTGGAATTAGACAGTATTTAGTTATAACTAGAGACTAACGCCAGTCTGACTGTCATTACAGACTGTAGGAATTAGACCGTATTTAGTTATAACTAGAGGCTAAACTGTCATTACAGACTGTTGGAATTAGACAGTATTTAGTTATAACTAGAGACTAACGCCAGTCTGACTGTCATTACAGACTGTAGGAATTAGACCGTATTTAGTTATAACTAGAGACTAACGCCAGTCTGACTGTCATTACAGACAGCTAGTAGATATGATCCATGACTGAGTTTGGTCTGGAATCAACAGGTCTAACAGTGGAATCAGTTGTTGAGATTGGGCTGCTACTGTTTGGGAAAGAGCAACGGTTAATGCCCATGTCCTCTTCGGGAACACAACAATAACTGCCAAACCATATCTGCCTTTTCAATACTGGGTTTCATTCAGATCTCAACCTCTTATGACACTGTATTCATTTACATCTTATAAGAAACTCATTTGTAGTTCCCCTCTCAAATAATGAGAATTATCTGAGAATAAAATATATGTTTCAGAATGATTCACAATATATTTCAACCTGATTTTCATACTTGGTATAAGGGAGGACTCTTACCATGATGTCTGTTGTGTTTCTGTGTTACTGGGCCAAGTCCCCACCTTACTGTGTTACTGGGCCAAGTCCCCACCTTACTGGGCCAAGTCCCCACCTTACTGGGTTACTGGGCCAAGTCCCCACCTTACTGGGCCAAGTCCCCACCTTACTGGGTTACTGGGCCAAGTCCCCACCTTACTGGGTCAAGTCCCCACCTTACTGTGTTACTGGGCCAAGTCCCCACCTTACTGGGTCAAGTCCCCACCTTACTGGGTTACTGGGCCAAGTCCCCACCTTACTGGGTCAAGTCCCCACCTTACTGTGTTACTGGGCCAAGTCCCCACCTTACTGGGTTACTGGGCCAAGTCACCACCTTACTGGGTTACTGGGCCAAGTCCCCACCTTACTGGGTTACTGGGCCAAGTCCCCACCTTACTGGGTTACTGGGTCAAGTCCCCACCTTACTGGGTTACTGGGCCAAGTCCCCACCTTACTGGGTTACTGGGCCAAGTCCCCACCTTACTGGGATACTGGGTTACTGGGTCAAGTCCCCACCTTACTGGGTTACTGGGCCAAGTCACCACCTTACTGGGTTACTGGGCCAAGTCCCCACCTTACTGGGTTACTGGGTCAAGTCCCCACCTTACTGGGTTACTGGGCCAAGTCCCCACCTTACTGGGTTACTGGGCCAAGTCCCCACCTTACTGGGTTACTGGGTCAAGTCCCCACCTTACTGGGTTACTGGGCCAAGTCCCCACCTTACTGGGTTACTGGGCCAAGTCCCCACCTTACTGTGTTACTGGGCCAAGTCCCCACCTTACTGGGTTACTGGGCCAAGTCCCCACCTTACTGGGTCAAGTCCCCACCTTACTGGGTCAAGTCCCCACCTTACTGGGTTACTGGGCCAAGTCCCCACCTTACTGGGTTACTGGGTCAAGTCAACACCTTTTACGTTGAAACTACATCTTTTCTCTCCATCCTAACAGTACCACACACAGAAATCCAGAGAGGAAGACTGAAACAGAAAGTAGAATATGGAAGTACCTACCTTGTCAGTCTACTGTCCCCAGCTCCCTGTGGGACTGAGACCATGTGGCTCCCCTCGTAGCCTCCTTCCTTCTGCGTCTCTCCCTCCTCCCCTGTCCCTCTCTCTCTCTCCAACCCAGTGAGGCCTATGTGGCTGGTTGCTCCTCTCCGCTGTCTCTCTCCTGTCCAGGTCTCAGCAGATGGAATGCCCTTGAATGGACAGGAAACACCAGATCAGCCCACCGCTGGCCACAACAAGACCGTTCCACACCAACACACTGCTGTCTTCCCTCTTCAGTCAGTCAAGGCTTCTCCCAGTCTTCCCTCCTAGAGTTCCTCTCTGATCCTCTCTCCTTGTCTTCCCTCCTAGAGTTCCTCTCTGATCCTCTCTCTCTGTCTTCCCTCCTAGAGTTCCTCTCTGATCCTCTCTCCTTGTCTTCCCTCCTAGAGTTCCTCTCTGATCCTCTCTCCTTGTCTTCCCTCCTAGAGTTCCTCTCTGATCCTCTCTCCTTGTCTTCCCTCCTAGAGTTCCTCTCTGATCCTCTCTCCTTGTCTTCCCTCCTAGAGTTCCTCTCTGATCCTCTCTCCTTGTCTTCCCTCCTAGAGTTCCTCTCTGATCCTCTCTCCTTGTCTTCCCTCCTAGAGTTCCTCTCTGATCCTCTCTCCTTGTCTTCCCTCCTAGAGTTCCTCTCTGATCCTCTCTCCCTTCCAACCAGCTGAACGGCACTGCTACTGATACTGCTGCTAGCCAAGACCAACTCTCCCTCCCTCTATCCCCTCCCTCTGTCCCCCAGGGTTACATTTGGCCCAGGGCTGAGGGCACTCTCTAACGTCAGCTATGGGAGCCCCTGACCCAACTCCCCAGCCTGTTGAGGTGATTGACAGGGCAGCTGGCCAATAAGCTTGACTTTCTGGTCTGTCTGGCATCAAGTGCAGCTCAGTGCTAAATATAGGGGAAGGGTGTCTCTGTTACTGTGGTGTAGGAGGGCAGGGGGCATGACTTCATGTGTGTCCCTAATGGCACCCTATTCCCTATATAGTGCACTACTTTAGACCAGAGCCCTAGGGCACCCTATTCCCTGTATAGTGCACTACTTTAGACCAGAGCCCTACGGAACCCTACTCCCTATATTGTGCACTATTTTAGACAAGAGACCTATGAGCACTAAATTTGGAACAGGGTGCTATTTGGGACTCACATTTGGAGAAGAGCAGCCGTTCAGGTCCTGAAGCCACCAATGACAGGCAGGCGAAGAATGTTAAAGCCACCAATGACGGGAGTGTAATGGAGGGAATGAGAAGACTCCAACGTAGACAACTCCAGGAAGGTTGCTATAGGGAGTGTAACGGAGGGAATGAGAAGACTCCAACGGAGACAACTCCAGGAAGGTTGCTATAGGGAGTGTAACGGAGGGAATGAGAAGACTCCAACGTAGACAACTCCAGGAAGGTTGCTATAGGGAGTGTAACGGAGGGAATGAGAAGACTCCAACGGAGACAACTCCAGGAAGGTTGCTATAGGGAGTGTAACGGAGGGAATGAGAAGACTCCAACGTAGACAACTCCAGGAAGGTTGCTATAGGGAGTGTAACGGAGGGAATGAGAAGACTCCAACGGAGACAACTCCAGGAAGGTTGCTATAGGGAGTGTAACGGAGGGAATGAGAAGACTCCAACGTAGACAACTCCAGGAAGGTTGCTATAGGGAGTGTAACGGAGGGAATGAGAAGACTCCAACGGAGACAACTCCAGGAAGGTTGCTATAGGGAGTGTAATGGAGGGAATGAGAAGACTCCAACGGAGACAACTCCAGGAAGGTTGCTATAGGGAGTGTAACGGAGGGAATGAGAAGACTCCAACGTAGACAACTCCAGGAAGGTTGCTATAGGGAGTGTAATGGAGGGAATGAGAAGACTCCAACGTAGACAACTCCAGGAAGGTTGCTATAGGGAGTGTAACGGAGGGAATGAGAAGACTCCAACGTAGACAACTCCAGGAAGGTTGCTATAGGGAGTGTAACGGAGGGAATGAGAAGACTCCAACGGAGACAACTCCAGGAAGGTTGCTATAGGGAGTGTAACGGAGGGAATGAGAAGACTCCAACGTAGACAACTCCAGGAAGGTTGCTATAGGGAGTGTAACGGAGGGAATGAGAAGACTCCAACGGAGACAACTCCAGGAAGGTTGCTATAGGGAGTGTAACGGAGGGAATGAGAAGACTCCAACGTAGACAACTCCAGGAAGGTTGCTATAGGGAGTGTAACGGAGGGAATGAGAAGTCTCCAACGTAGACAACTCCAGGAAGGTTGCTATAGGGAGTGTAACGGAGGGAATGAGAAGACTCCAATGTAGACAACTCCAGGAAGGTTGCTGTAGGGAGTGTAACGGAGGGAATGAGAAGACTCCAGCGTAGACAACTCCAGGAAGGTTGCTGTAGGGAGTGTAACGGAGGGAATGAGAAGACTCCAACGTAGACAACTCCAGGAAGGTTGCTGTAGGGAGTGTAATGGAGGGAATGAGAAGACTCCAACGTAGACAACTCCAGGAAGGTTGCTATAGGGAGTGTAACGGAGTGAATGAGAAGACTCCAACGGAGACAACTCCAGGAAGGTTGCTATAGGGAGTGTAACGGAGGGAATGAGAAGACTCCAGCGTAGACAACTCCAGGAAGGTTGCTGTAGGGAGTGTAACGGAGGGTATGAGAAGACATCAACGTAGACAACTCCAAGAAGGTTGCTATAGGGAGTGTAACGGAGGGAATGAGAAGACTCCAACGTAGACAACTCCAGGAAGGTTGCTGTAGGGAGTGTAACGGAGGGAATGAGAAGACTCCAACGTAGACAACTCCAGGAAGGTTGCTATAGGGAGTGTAATGGAGGGAATGAGAAGACTCTAACTGAGACAACTCCAGGAAGGTTGCTATAGGGAGTGTAACGGAGGGAATGAGAAGACTCCAACGGAGACAACTCCAGGAAGGTTGCTATAGGGAGTGTAACGGAGGGAATGAGAAGACTCCAAAGTAGACAACTCCAGGAAGGTTGCTATAGGGAGTGTAACGGAGGGAATGAGAAGACTCCAAAGTAGACAACTCCAGGAAGGTTGCTATAGGGAGTGTAACGGAGGGAATGAGAAGACTCCAACGGAGACAACTCCAGGAAGGTTGCTATAGGGAGTGTAACGGAGGGAATGAGAAGACTCCAACGTAGACAACTCCAGGAAGGTTGCTATAGGGAGTGTAACGGAGGGAATGAGAAGACTCCAACGTAGACAACTCCAGGAAGGTTGCTATAGGGAGTGTAACGGAGGGAATGAGAAGACTCCAACGGAGACAACTCCAGGAAGGTTGCTATAGGGAGTGTAACGGAGGGAATGAGAAGACTCCAACGGAGACAACTCCAGGAAGGTTGCTATAGGGAGTGTAACGGAGGGAATGAGAAGACTCCAACGGAGACAACTCCAGGAAGGTTGCTATAGGGAGTGTAACGGAGGGAATGAGAAGACTCCAACGGAGACAACTCCAGGAAGGTTGCTATAGGGAGTGTAACGGAGGGAATGAGAAGACTCCAACGGAGACAACTCCAGGAAGGTTGCTATAGGGAGTGTAACGGAGGGAATGAGAAGACTCCAACGGAGACAACTCCAGGAAGGTTGCTATAGGGAGTGTAACGGAGGGAATGAGAAGACTCCAACGTAGACAACTCCAGGAAGGTTGCTATAGGGAGTGTAACGGAGGGAATGAGAAGACTCCAACGGAGACAACTCCATCAAGGTTGCTAGAGGGAGTGTAACGGAGGGAATGAGAAGACTCCAACGGAGACAACTCCAGGAAGGTTGCTATAGGGAGTGTAACGGAGGGAATGAGAAGACTCCAATGTAGACAACTGCAGGAAGGTTGCTGTAGGGAGTGTAACGGAGGGAATGAGAAGACTCCAACGTAGACAACTCCAGGAAGGTTGCTATAGGGAGTGTAACGGAGGGAATGAGAAGACTCCAACGTAGACAACTCCAGGAAGGTTGCTATATGGAGTGTAACGGAGGGAATGAGAAGACTCCAACGTAGACAACTCCAGGAAGGTTGCTGTAGGGAGTGTAACGGAGGGAATGAGAAGACTCCAATGTAGACAACTCCAGGAAGGTTGCTATAGGGAGTGTAACGGAGGGAATGAGAAGACTCCAACGTAGACAACTCCAGGAAGGTTGCTGTAGGGAGTGTAACGGAGGGAATGAGAAGACTCCAATGTAGACAACTCCAGGAAGGTTGCTATAGGGAGTGTAACGGAGGGAATGAGAAGACTCCAACGGAGACAACTCCAGGAAGGTTGCTATAGGGAGTGTAACGGAGGGAATGAGAAGACTCCAACGTAGACAACTGCAGGAAGGTTGCTGTAGGGAGTGTAACGGAGGGAATGAGAAGACTCCAACGTAGACAACTCCAGGAAGGTTGCTATAGGGAGTGTAACGGAGGGAATGAGAAGACTCCAACGTAGACAACTCCAGGAAGGTTGCTATAGGGAGTGTAACAGAGGGAATGAGAAGACTCCAACGTAGACAACTCCAGGAAGGTTGCTGTAGGGAGTGTAACGGAGGGAATGAGAAGACTCCAACGTAGACAACTCCAGGAAGGTTGCTATAAAGAGTGTAACAGAGGGAATGAGAAGACTCCAACGTAGACAACTCCAGGAAGGTTGCTATAGGGAGTGTAACGGAGGGAATGAGAAGACTCCAACGTAGACAACTCCAGGAAGGTTGCTATAGGGAGTGTAATGGAGGGAATGAGAAGACTCCAATGTAGACAACTCCAGGAAGGTTGCTGTAGGGAGTGTAACGGAGGGAATGAGAAGACTCCAGCGTAGACAACTCCAGGAAGGTTGCTGTAGGGAGTGTAATGGAGGGAATGAGAAGACTCTAACTGAGACAACTCCAGGAAGGTTGCGGTAGGGAGTGTAACGGAGGGAATGAGAAGACTCCAACGTAGACAACTCCAGGAAGGTTGCTGTAGGGAGTGTAACGGAGGGAATGAGAAGACTCCAACGTAGACAACTCCAGGAAGGTTGCTATAGGGAGTGTAACGGAGTGAATGAGAAGACTCCAACGGAGACAACTCCAGGAAGGTTGCTATAGGGAGTGTAACGGAGGGAATGAGAAGACTCCAACGTAGACAACTCCAGCAAAGTTGCTATAGGGAGTGTAACGGAGGGAATGAGAAGACTCCAACGTAGACAACTCCAGGAAGGTTGCTATAGGGAGTGTAACGGAGGGAATGAGAAGACTCCAACATAGACAACTCCAG
Source organism: Oncorhynchus masou masou (assembly GCF_036934945.1). Lineage (NCBI taxonomy): Eukaryota > Metazoa > Chordata > Actinopteri > Salmoniformes > Salmonidae > Oncorhynchus > Oncorhynchus masou. Next base: position 93,136,635 of record NC_088243.1, on the reverse strand, counting down.
GAAGGTTGCTGTAGGGAGTGTAACGGAGGGAATGAGAAGACTCCAATGTAGAACAACTCCAGGAAGGTTGCTGTAGGGAGTGTAACGGAGGGAATGAGAAGACTCCAGCGTAGACAACTCCAGGAAGGTTGCTGTAGGGAGTGTAACGGAGGGTATGAGAAGACATCAACGTAGACAACTCCAAGAAGGTTGCTATAGGGAGTGTAACGGAGGGAATGAGAAGACTCCAACGTAGACAACTCCAGGAAGGTTGCTGTAGGGAGTGTAACGGAGGGAATGAGAAGACTCCAACGTAGACAACTCCAGGAAGGTTGCTATAGGGAGTGTAATGGAGGGAATGAGAAGACTCTAACTGAGACAACTCCAGGAAGGTTGCTATAGGGAGTGTAACGGAGGGAATGAGAAGACTCCAACGGAGACAACTCCAGGAAGGTTGCTATAGGGAGTGTAACGGAGGGAATGAGAAGACTCCAAAGTAGACAACTCCAGGAAGGTTGCTATAGGGAGTGTAACGGAGGGAATGAGAAGACTCCAACGGAGACAACTCCAGGAAGGTTGCTATAGGGAGTGTAACGGAGGGAATGAGAAGACTCCAACGTAGACAACTCCAGGAAGGTTGCTATAGGGAGTGTAACGGAGGGAATGAGAAGACTCCAACGTAGACAACTCCAGGAAGGTTGCTGTAGGGAGTGTAACGGAGGGAATGAGAAGACTCTAACTGAGACAACTCCAGGAAGGTTGCGGTAGGGAGTGTAACGGAGGGAATGAGAAGACTCCAACGTAGACAACTCCAGGAAGGTTGCTGTAGGGAGTGTAATGGAGGGAATGAGAAGACTCCAACGTAGACAACTCCAGGAAGGTTGCTATAGGGAGTGTAACGGAGTGAATGAGAAGACTCCAACGGAGACAACTCCAGGAAGGTTGCTATAGGGAGTGTAACGGAGGGAATGAGAAGACTCCAACGTAGACAACTCCAGCAAAGTTGCTATAGGGAGTGTAACGGAGGGAATGAGAAGACTCCAACGTAGACAACTCCAGGAAGGTTGCTATAGGGAGTGTAACGGAGGGAATGAGAAGACTCCAACATAGACAACTCCAGGAAGGTTGCTGTAGGGAGTGTAACGGAGGGAATGAGAAGACTCCAATGTAGAACAACTCCAGGAAGGTTGCTGTAGGGAGTGTAACGGAGGGAATGAGAAGACTCCAGCGTAGACAACTCCAGGAAGGTTGCTGTAGGGAGTGTAACGGAGGGTATGAGAAGACATCAACGTAGACAACTCCAAGAAGGTTGCTATAGGGAGTGTAACGGAGGGAATGAGAAGACTCCAACGTAGACAACTCCAGGAAGGTTGCTGTAGGGAGTGTAACGGAGGGAATGAGAAGACTCCAACGTAGACAACTCCAGGAAGGTTGCTATAGGGAGTGTAATGGAGGGAATGAGAAGACTCTAACTGAGACAACTCCAGGAAGGTTGCTAAAGGGAGTGTAACGGAGGGAATGAGAAGACTCCAACGGAGACAACTCCAGGAAGGTTGCTATAGGGAGTGTAACGGAGGGAATGAGAAGACTCCAAAGTAGACAACTCCAGGAAGGTTGCTATAGGGAGTGTAACGGAGGGAATGAGAAGACTCCAACGGAGACAACTCCAGGAAGGTTGCTATAGGGAGTGTAACGGAGGGAATGAGAAGACTCCAACGTAGACAACTCCAGGAAGGTTGCTATAGGGAGTGTAACGGAGGGAATGAGAAGACTCCAACGTAGACAACTCCAGGAAGGTTGCTATAGGGAGTGTAACGGAGGGAATGAGAAGACTCCAACGGAGACAACTCCAGCAAGGTTGCTAGAGGGAGTGTAACGGAGGGAATGAGAAGACTCCAACGGAGACAACTCCAGGAAGGTTGCTATAGGGAGTGTAACGGAGGGAATGAGAAGACTCCAACGGAGACAACTCCAGCAAGGTTGCTAGAGGGAGTGTAACGGAGGGAATGAGAAGACTCCAACGGAGACAACTCCAGGAAGGTTGCTATAGGGAGTGTAACGGAGGGAATGAGAAGACTCCAATGTAGACAACTGCAGGAAGGTTGCTGTAGGGAGTGTAACGGAGGGAATGAGAAGACTCCAACGTAGACAACTCCAGGAAGGTTGCTATAGGGAGTGTAACGGAGGGAATGAGAAGACTCCAACGTAGACAACTCCAGGAAGGTTGCTATATGGAGTGTAACGGAGGGAATGAGAAGACTCCAACGTAGACAACTCCAGGAAGGTTGCTGTAGGGAGTGTAACGGAGGGAATGAGAAGACTCCAATGTAGACAACTCCAGGAAGGTTGCTATAGGGAGTGTAACGGAGGGAATGAGAAGACTCCAACGGAGACAACTCCAGGAAGGTTGCTAGAGGGAGTGTAACGGAGGGAATGAGAAGACTCCAACGGAGACAACTCCAGGAAGGTTGCTATAGGGAGTGTAACGGAGGGAATGAGAAGACTCCAATGTAGACAACTGCAGGAAGGTTGCTGTAGGGAGTGTAACGGAGGGAATGAGAAGACTCCAACGGAGACAACTCCAGCAAGGTTGCTAGAGGGAGTGTAACGGAGGGAATGAGAAGACTCCAACGGAGACAACTCCAGGAAGGTTGCTATAGGGAGTGTAACGGAGGGAATGAGAAGACTCCAATGTAGACAACTGCAGGAAGGTTGCTGTAGGGAGTGTAACGGAGGGAATGAGAAGACTCCAACGTAGACAACTCCAGGAAGGTTGCTATAGGGAGTGTAACGGAGGGAATGAGAAGACTCCAACGTAGACAACTCCAGGAAGGTTGCTATATGGAGTGTAACGGAGGGAATGAGAAGACTCCAACGTAGACAACTCCAGGAAGGTTGCTGTAGGGAGTGTAACGGAGGGAATGAGAAGACTCCAATGTAGACAACTCCAGGAAGGTTGCTATAGGGAGTGTAACGGAGGGAATGAGAAGACTCCAACGGAGACAACTCCAGGAAGGTTGCTAGAGAGGAGTGTAACGGAGGGAATGAGAAGACTCCAACGGAGACAACTCCAGGAAGGTTGCTATAGGGAGTGTAACGGAGGGAATGAGAAGACTCCAATGTAGACAACTGCAGGAAGGTTGCTGTAGGGAGTGTAACGGAGGGAATGAGAAGACTCCAACGTAGACAACTCCAGGAAGGTTGCTATAGGGAGTGTAACGGAGGGAATGAGAAGACTCCAACGTAGACAACTCCAGGAAGGTTGCTATAGGGAGTGTAACAGAGGGAATGAGAAGACTCCAACGTAGACAACTCCAGGAAGGTTGCTGTAGGGAGTGTAACGGAGGGAATGAGAAGACTCCAACGTAGACAACTCCAGGAAGGTTGCTATAAAGAGTGTAACAGAGGGAATGAGAAGACTCCAATGTAGACAACTCCAGGAAGGTTGCTATAGGGAGTGTAGCGGAGGGAATGAGAGACTCCAATGGAGACAACTCCAGGAAGGTTGCTATAGGGAGTGTAACAGAGGGAATGAGAAGACTCCAACGTAGACAACTCCAGGATGGTTGCTATAGGGAGTGTAACGGAGGAAATGAGAAGACTCCAATGTAGACAACTCCAGGAAGGTTGCTATAGGGAGTGTAACAGAGGGAATGAGAAGACTCCAACGTAGACAACTCCAGGAAGGTTGCTGTGGGGAGTGTAATGGAGGGAATGAGAAGACTCCAACGTAGACAACTACATGAAGGTTGCTATAGGGAGTGTAACGGAGGGAATGAGAAGACTCCAACGTAGACAACTCCAGGAAGGTTGCTATAAAGAGTGTAACAGAGGGAATGAGAAGACTCCAACGTAGACAACTCCAGGAAGGTTGCTATAGGGAGTGTAACGGAGGGAATGAGAAGACTCCAACGTAGACAACTCCAGGAAGGTTGCTGTAGGGAGTGTAACGGAGGGAATGAGAAGACTCCAACGTAGACAACTCCAGGAAGGTTGCTATAGGGAGTGTAACGGAGGGAATGAGAAGACTCCAAAGTAGACAACTCCAGGAAGGTTGCTGTAGGGAGTGTAACGGAGGGAATGAGAAGACTCCAACGTAGACAACTCCAGGAAGGTTGCTGTGGGGAGTGTAACGGAGGGAATGAGAAGACTCCAACGGAGACAACTCCAGGAAGGTTGCTATAGGGAGTGTAACGGAGGGAATGAGAAGACTCCAACGGAGACAACTCCAGGAAGGTTGCTGTAGGGAGTGTAACGGAGGGAATGAGAAGACTCCAACGTAGACAACTCCAGGAAGGTTGCTGTGGGGAGTGTAACGGAGGGAATGAGAAGACTCCAACGTAGACAACTCCAGTAAGGTTGCTATAGGGAGTGTAACGAAGGGAATGAGAAGACTCCAACGGAGACAACTCCAGGAAGGTTGCTATATGGAGTGTAACGGAGGGAATGAGAAGACTCCAACGTAAACAACTCCAGGAAGGTTGCTATAGGGAGTGTAACGGAGGGAATGAGAAGACTCCAACGTAGACAACTCCAGGAAGGTTGCTGTAGGGAGTGTAACGGAGGGAATGAGAAGACTCCAACGTAGACAACTCCAGGAAGGTTGCTATAGGGAGTGTAACGGAGGGAATGAGAAGACTCCAACGGAGACAACTCCAGGAAGGTTGCTGTAGGGAGTGTAACGGAGGGAATGAGAAGACTCCAACGTAGACAACTCCAGGAAGGTTGCTGTGGGGAGTGTAACGGAGGGAAAGAGAAGACTCCAACGTAGACAACTACATGAAGGTTGCTATAGGGAGTGTAACGGAGGGAATGAGAAGACTCCAACGTAGACAACTCCAGGAAGGTTGCTATAGGGAGTGTAACGGAGGGAATGAGAAGACTCCAACGGAGACAACTCCAGGAAGGTTGCTATAGGGAGTGTAACGGAGGGAATGAGAAGACTCCAACGTATACAACTCCAGGAAGGTTGCTGTAGGGAGTGTAACGGAGGGAATGAGAAGACTCCAACGTAGACAACTCCAGGAAGGTTGCTGTGGGGAGTGTAACGGAGGGAATGAGAAGACTCCAACGTAGACAACTACATGAAGGTTGCTATAGGGAGTGTAACGGAGGGAATGAGAAGACTCCAACGTAAACAACTCCAGGAAGGTTGCTATAGGGAGTGTAACAGAGGGAATGAGAAGACTCCAACGTAGACAACTCCAGGAAGGTTGCTATAGGGAGTGTAACGGAGGGAATGAGAAGACTCCAACGTAGACAACTCCAGGAAGGTTGCTGTAGGGAGTGTAACGGAGGGAATGAGAAGACTCCAACGTAGACAACTCCAGGAAGGTTGCTATAGGGAGTGTAACGGAGGGAATGAGAAGACTCCAACGTAGACAACTCCAGGAAGGTTGCTATAGGGAGTGTAACGGAGGGAATGAGAAGACTCCAACGTAGACAACTCCAGGAAGGTTGCTATAGGGAGTGTAACGGAGGGAATGAGAAGACTCCAACGGAGACAACTCCAGGAAGGTTGCTATAGGGAGTGTAACGGAGGGAATGAGAAGACTCCAACGGAGACAACTCCAGGAAGGTTGCTATAGGGAGTGTAACGGAGGGAATGAGAAGACTCCAACGTAGACAACTCCAGGAAGGTTGCTATAGGGAGTGTAACGGAGGGAATGAGAAGACTCCAACGGAGACAACTCCAGCAAGGTTGCTAGAGGGAGTGTAATGGAGGGAATGAGAAGACTCCAACGGAGACAACTCCAGGAAGGTTGCTATATGGAGTGTAACGGAGGGAATGAGAAGACTCCAACGTAAACAACTCCAGGAAGGTTGCTATAGGGAGTGTAACGGAGGGAATGAGAAGACTCCAACGTAGACAACTCCAGGAAGGTTGCTATAGGGAGTGTAACGGAGGGAATGAGAAGACTCCAACGGAGACAACTCCAGGAAGGTTGCTATAGGGAGTGTAACGGAGGGAATGAGAAGACTCCAACGGAGACAACTCCAGGAAGGTTGCTATAGGGAGTGTAACGGAGGGAATGAGAAGACTCCAACGTAGACAACTCCAGGAAGGTTGCTATAGGGAGTGTAACGGAGGGAATGAGAAGACTCCAACGGAGACAACTCCAGCAAGGTTGCTAGAGGGAGTGTAACGGAGGGAATGAGAAGACTCCAACGGAGACAACTCCAGGAAGGTTGCTATAGGGAGTGTAACGGAGGGAATGAGAAGACTCCAATGTAGACAACTGCAGGAAGGTTGCTGTAGGGAGTGTAACGGAGGGAATGAGAAGACTCCAACGTAGACAACTCCAGGATGGTTGCTATAGGGAGTGTAACGGAGGAAATGAGAAGACTCCAATGTAGACAACTCCAGGAAGGTTGCTATAGGGAGTGTAACAGAGGGAATGAGAAGACTCCAACGTAGACAACTCCAGGAAGGTTGCTGTAGGGAGTGTAACGGAGGGAATGAGAAGACTCCAACGTAGACAACTCCAGGAAGGTTTCTGTGGGGAGTGTAATGGAGGGAATGAGAAGACTCCAACGTAGACAACTACATGAAGGTTGCTATAGGGAGTGTAACGGAGGGAATGAGAAGACTCCAACGTAGACAACTCCAGGAAGGTTGCTATAAAGAGTGTAACAGAGGGAATGAGAAGACTCCAACGTAGACAACTCCAGGAAGGTTGCTATAGGGAGTGTAACGGAGGGAATGAGAAGACTCCAACGTAGACAACTCCAGGAAGGTTGCTGTAGGGAGTGTAACGGAGGGAATGAGAAGACTCCAACGTAGACAACTCCAGGAAGGTTGCTATAGGGAGTGTAACGGAGGGAATGAGAAGACTCCAAAGTAGACAACTCCAGGAAGGTTGCTGTAGGGAGTGTAACGGAGGGAATGAGAAGACTCCAACGTAGACAACTCCAGGAAGGTTGCTGTGGGGAGTGTAACAGAGGGAATGAGAAGACTCCAACGGAGACAACTCCAGGAAGGTTGCTATAGGGAGTGTAACGGAGGGAATGAGAAGACTCCAACGGAGACAACTCCAGGAAGGTTGCTGTAGGGAGTGTAACGGAGGGAATGAGAAGACTCCAACGTAGACAACTCCAGGAAGGTTGCTGTGGGGAGTGTAACGGAGGGAATGAGAAGACTCCAATGTAGACAACTCCAGTAAGGTTGCTATAGGGAGTGTAACGGAGGGAATGAGAAGACTCCAACGGAGACAACTCCACGAAGGTTGCTATATGGAGTGTAACGGAGGGAATGAGAAGACTCCAACGTAGACAACTCCAGGAAGGTTGCTATAGGGAGTGTAACGGAGGGAATGAGAAGACTCCAACGTAGACAACTCCAGGAAGGTTGCTGTAGGGAGTGTAACGGAGGGAATGAGAAGACTCCAACGTAGACAACTCCAGGAAGGTTGCTATAGGGAGTGTAACGGAGGGAATGAGAAGACTCCAACGGAGACAACTCCAGGAAGGTTGCTGTAGGGAGTGTAACGGAGGGAATGAGAAGACTCCAACGTAGACAACTCCAGGAAGGTTGCTGTGGGGAGTGTAACGGAGGGAAAGAGAAGACTCCAACGTAGACAACTACATGAAGGTTGCTATAGGGAGTGTAACGGAGGGAATGAGAAGACTCCAACGTAGACAACTCCAGGAAGGTTGCTATAGGGAGTGTAACGGAGGGAATGAGAAGACTCCAATGGAGACAACTCCAGGAAGGCTGCTATAGGGAGTGTAACGGAGGGAATGAGAAGACTCCAACGTATACAACTCCAGGAAGGTTGCTGTAGGGAGTGTAACGGAGGGAATGAGAAGACTCCAACGTAGACAACTCCAGGAAGGTTGCTGTGGGGAGTGTAACGGAGGGAATGAGAAGACTCCAACGTAGACAACTACATGAAGGTTGCTATAGGGAGTGTAACGGAGGGAATGAGAAGACTCCAACGTAAACAACTCCAGGAAGGTTGCTATAGGGAGTGTAACAGAGGGAATGAGAAGACTCCAACGTAGACAACTCCAGGAAGGTTGCTATAGGGAGTGTAACGGAGGGAATGAGAAGACTCCAACGTAGACAACTCCAGGAAGGTTGCTGTAGGGAGTGTAACGGAGGGAATGAGAAGACTCCAACGTAGACAACTCCAGGAAGGTTGCTATAGGGAGTGTAACGGAGGGAATGAGAAGACTCCAACGTAGACAACTCCAGGAAGGTTGCTATAGGGAGTGTAACGGAGGGAATGAGAAGACTCCAATGGAGACAACTCCAGGAAGGTTGCTATAGGGAGTGTAACGGAGGGAATGAGAAGACTCCAACGTAAACAACTCCAGGAAGGTTGCTATAGGGAGTGTAACAGAGGGAATGAGAAGACTCCAACGTAGACAACTCCAGGAAGGTTGCTATAGGGAGTGTAACGGAGGGAATGAGAAGACTCCAACGTAGACAACTCCAGGAAGGTTGCTGTAGGGAGTGTAACGGAGGGAATGAGAAGACTCCAACGTAGACAACTCCAGGAAGGTTGCTATAGGGAGTGTAACGGAGGGAATGAGAAGACTCCAACGTAGACAACTCCAGGAAGGTTGCTATAGGGAGTGTAACGGAGGGAATGAGAAGACTCCAATGGAGACAACTCCAGGAAGGTTGCTATAGGGAGTGTAACGGAGGGAATGAGAAGACTCCAACGGAGACAACTCCAGGAAGGTTGCTATAGGGAGTGTAACGGAGGGAATGAGAAGACTCCAACGTAGACAACTCCAGGAAGGTTGCTATAGGGAGTGTAACGGAGGGAATGAGAAGACTCCAACGTAGACAACTCCAGGAAGGTTGCTGTAGGGAGTGTAACGGAGGGAATGAGAAGACTCTAACTGAGACAACTCCAGGAAGGTTGCGGTAGGGAGTGTAACGGAGGGAATGAGAAGACTCCAACGTAGACAACTCCAGGAAGGTTGCTGTAGGGAGTGTAACGGAGGGAATGAGAAGACTCCAACGTAGACAACTCCAGGAAGGTTGCTATAGGGAGTGTAACGGAGTGAATGAGAAGACTCCAACGGAGACAACTCCAGGAAGGTTGCTATAGGGAGTGTAACGGAGGGAATGAGAAGACTCCAACGTAGACAACTCCAGCAAAGTTGCTATAGGGAGTGTAACGGAGGGAATGAGAAGACTCCAACGTAGACAACTCCAGGAAGGTTGCTATAGGGAGTGTAACGGAGGGAATGAGAAGACTCCAACATAGACAACTCCAGGAAGGTTGCTGTAGGGAGTGTAACGGAGGGAATGAGAAGACTCCAATGTAGAACAACTCCAGGAAGGTTGCTGTAGGGAGTGTAACGGAGGGAATGAGAAGACTCCAGCGTAGACAACTCCAGGAAGGTTGCTGTAGGGAGTGTAACGGAGGGTATGAGAAGACATCAACGTAGACAACTCCAAGAAGGTTGCTATAGGGAGTGTAACGGAGGGAATGAGAAGACTCCAACGTAGACAACTCCAGGAAGGTTGCTGTAGGGAGTGTAACGGAGGGAATGAGAAGACTCCAACGTAGACAACTCCAGGAAGGTTGCTATAGGGAGTGTAATGGAGGGAATGAGAAGACTCTAACTGAGACAACTCCAGGAAGGTTGCTAAAGGGAGTGTAACGGAGGGAATGAGAAGACTCCAACGGAGACAACTCCAGGAAGGTTGCTATAGGGAGTGTAACGGAGGGAATGAGAAGACTCCAAAGTAGACAACTCCAGGAAGGTTGCTATAGGGAGTGTAACGGAGGGAATGAGAAGACTCCAACGGAGACAACTCCAGGAAGGTTGCTATAGGGAGTGTAACGGAGGGAATGAGAAGACTCCAACGTAGACAACTCCAGGAAGGTTGCTATAGGGAGTGTAACGGAGGGAATGAGAAGACTCCAACGTAGACAACTCCAGGAAGGTTGCTATAGGGAGTGTAACGGAGGGAATGAGAAGACTCCAACGGAGACAACTCCAGGAAGGTTGCTATAGGGAGTGTAACGGAGGGAATGAGAAGACTCCAACGGAGACAACTCCAGGAAGGTTGCTATAGGGAGTGTAACGGAGGGAATGAGAAGACTCCAACGTAGACAACTCCAGGAAGGTTGCTATAGGGAGTGTAACGGAGGGAATGAGAAGACTCCAACGGAGACAACTCCAGCAAGGTTGCTAGAGGGAGTGTAACGGAGGGAATGAGAAGACTCCAACGGAGACAACTCCAGGAAGGTTGCTATAGGGAGTGTAACGGAGGGAATGAGAAGACTCCAACGGAGACAACTCCAGCAAGGTTGCTAGAGGGAGTGTAACGGAGGGAATGAGAAGACTCCAACGGAGACAACTCCAGGAAGGTTGCTATAGGGAGTGTAACGGAGGGAATGAGAAGACTCCAATGTAGACAACTGCAGGAAGGTTGCTGTAGGGAGTGTAACGGAGGGAATGAGAAGACTCCAACGTAGACAACTCCAGGAAGGTTGCTATAGGGAGTGTAACGGAGGGAATGAGAAGACTCCAACGTAGACAACTCCAGGAAGGTTGCTATATGGAGTGTAACGGAGGGAATGAGAAGACTCCAACGTAGACAACTCCAGGAAGGTTGCTGTAGGGAGTGTAACGGAGGGAATGAGAAGACTCCAATGTAGACAACTCCAGGAAGGTTGCTATAGGGAGTGTAACGGAGGGAATGAGAAGACTCCAACGGAGACAACTCCAGGAAGGTTGCTAGAGGGAGTGTAACGGAGGGAATGAGAAGACTCCAACGGAGACAACTCCAGGAAGGTTGCTATAGGGAGTGTAACGGAGGCAATGAGAAGACTCCAATGTAGACAACTGCAGGAAGGTTGCTGTAGGGAGTGTAACGGAGGGAATGAGAAGACTCCAACGTAGACAACTCCAGGAAGGTTGCTATAGGGAGTGTAACGGAGGGAATGAGAAGACTCCAACGTAGACAACTCCAGGAAGGTTGCTATAGGGAGTGTAACAGAGGGAATGAGAAGACTCCAACGTAGACAACTCCAGGAAGGTTGCTGTAGGGAGTGTAACGGAGGGAATGAGAAGACTCCAACGTAGACAACTCCAGGAAGGTTGCTATAAAGAGTGTATCAGAGGGAATGAGAAGACTCCAATGTAGACAACTCCAGGAAGGTTGCTATAGGGAGTGTAGCGGAGGGAATGAGAGACTCCAATGGAGACAACTCCAGGAAGGTTGCTATAGGGAGTGTAACAGAGGGAATGAGAAGACTCCAACGTAGACAACTCCAGGATGGTTGCTATATGGAGTGTAACGGAGGGAATGAGAAGACTCCAACGTAAACAACTCCAGGAAGGTTGCTATAGGGAGTGTAACGGAGGGAATGAGAAGACTCCAACGTAGACAACTCCAGGAAGGTTGCTGTAGGGAGTGTAACGGAGGGAATGAGAAGACTCCAACGTAGACAACTCCAGGAAGGTTGCTATAGGGAGTGTAACGGAGGGAATGAGAAGACTCCAACGTAGACAACTCCAGGAAGGTTGCTGTGGGGAGTGTAACGGAGGGAAAGAGAAGACTCCAACGTAGACAACTACATGAAGGTTGCTATAGGGAGTGTAACGGAGGGAATGAGAAGACTCCAACGTAGACAACTCCAGGAAGGTTGCTATAGGGAGTGTAACGGAGGGAATGAGAAGACTCCAACGGAGACAACTCCAGGAAGGTTGCTATAGGGAGTGTAACGGAGGGAATGAGAAGACTCCAACGGAGACAACTCCAGGAAGGTTGCTATAGGGAGTGTAACGGAGGGAATGAGAAGACTCCAACGGAGACAACTCCAGGAAGGTTGCTATAGGGAGTGTAACGGAGGGAATGAGAAGACTCCAACGTAGACAACTCCAGGAAGGTTGCTATAGGGAGTGTAACGGAGGGAATGAGAAGACTCCAACGGAGACAACTCCAGCAAGGTTGCTAGAGGGAGTGTAACGGAGGGAATGAGAAGACTCCAACGGAGACAACTCCAGGAAGGTTGCTATAGGGAGTGTAACGGAGGGAATGAGAAGACTCCAACGGAGACAACTCCAGCAAGGTTGCTAGAGGGAGTGTAACGGAGGGAATGAGAAGACTCCAACGGAGACAACTCCAGGAAGGTTGCTATAGGGAGTGTAACGGAGGGAATGAGAAGACTCCAATGTAGACAACTGCAGGAAGGTTGCTGTAGGGAGTGTAACGGAGGGAATGAGAAGACTCCAACGTAGACAACTCCAGGAAGGTTGCTATAGGGAGTGTAACGGAGGGAATGAGAAGACTCCAACGTAGACAACTCCAGGAAGGTTGCTATATGGAGTGTAAGGGAATTCACCCCCGTAGTGGACAAAAATGAATGGCAAGTTATTGGCATTGACCGAACCATGCACACATTGGCCAATACCACCCAAAGCGGCGTTGATTCATGCAAAGTTTACTTCTATTGCCATATGGGTATTGCCAGTTGTAACACCTCAAAAATCCAACAGGTGGCGATTGCACTCCACCATGGTTTTTCATATTGGTATTGGACTCCAAGTCAACATCCAAAAGCCAAATTTTGAAAAAACGAATTTTTTGAAAAAAACGTATCACCCCTTAAAAAAGTGCTTTCTGGACCGTTTTTCGAAATTCTTTCGCTTTTTTTGACAATTACACATGTATAAGAACTGTATGAAAATACTTTTGTCCAATTTTATTAACATAATTTTTTACATTTTTTTACTTGCGCATATTGCATATGTTTTGTCCATTTGCAATATGATTTCATAGGAAGTCAGAAGTCAAAAGTCAAAAATTCTTAAATTTCATAAAAAACTTCACACACCCCTAAAAAAGTGCTTTCTGGACCGTTTTTCGAAATTTTTTCGCATTTTGTGTCAGTTACACACGTATAAGAACTGTATCAACATACTTTAGTCATATTTTATTATCATAATTTTTTTTTTTTTTTTTTTTTTACTTGCGCATATTGCATGTGTTTTGTCCATCTGCAATATGATTTCATAGGAAGTCAGAAGTCAAAAGTCAAAAATTATTACATTTCATAAAAACTTCACACACCCCTAAAAAAGTGCTTTCTGGACCGTTTTTCGAAATTTTTTCGAATTTTGTGTCAGTTACACACGTATAAGAACTGTATCAACATACTTTAGTCATATTTTATTATTATAATGTTTTTTTTTTTTTTTTGCTTGTGCATAAGGCATATGTTTTGTGGGGGCCAAATGTCATAAGAAATTTGACATGCTCAAAAATCCTTCAGAAATGCAAAATTGACTGGCCTGATGAACTCGGGATGGCCGGGCAGTGATTGTTGTTCCTTTCAATCACTCGTGGTGTTGATTTCATCATGTCCATTTGTTTATGTTTTCTCACTTTTGCAAAGTCACTGTGCATTTGCCATATGGTTAACTGGGCATTCACCATCACCAATTTGTCATGCCATAAAAATCATGCAGGAATGCCAAATTGACTGGCCCGATGACCTCGGGATGGCTGGGCAGTGATACTGGTACCTCTCCATGGCTCGTTTGGGTTGATTTCAGAATGTCGCTTTTGGTGATGGTACCTCACTGTTAAAACATATTGCAAATGTTCCTTACTTTTGCAAAGTCACTGAAAATTTTTGCAGGAATGCCAAATTGACTGGCCCGATGACCTCGGGATGGCTGGGCAGTGATACTGGTACCTCTCCATGGCTCGTTTGGGTTGATTTCAGAATGTCGCTTTTGGTGATGGTACCTCACTGTTAAAACATATTGCAAATGTTCCTTACTTTTGCAAAGTCACTGAAAATTTTTGCAGGAATGCCAAATTGACTGGCCCGATGAAGTCGGGATGGCATGGCAGTGATTCTGGTACCTCTCCATCGCTCGTTAGGGTTGATTCCAGAATGTCCATTTGGTGATTTTTCTCACTCTTTCAAAGTCACTGTGCATTTGCCATATGGTTAACTGGGCAGTCACCATCACCAATTTGTCATGCTATAAAAATCATGCAGGAATGCCAAATTGACTGGCCCGATGACCTCGGGATGGCTGGGCAGTGATACTGGTACCTCTCCATGGCTCGTTTGGGTTGATTTCAGAATGTCGCTTTTGGTGATGGTACCTCACTGTTAAAACATATTGCAAATGTTCCTTACTTTTTCAAAGTCACTGAAAATTTTTGCAGGAATGCCAAATTGACTGGCCCGATGACCTCGGGATGGCTGGGCAGTGATACTGGTACCTCTCCATGGCTCGTTTGGGTTGATTTCAGAATGTCGCTTTTGGTGATGGTACCTCACCGCTTAAACATATTGCAAATGTTCCTTACTTTTGCAAAGTCACAAAAAATTCTTGCAGGAATGCCAAATTGACTGGCCCGATGACCTCGGGATGGCTTGGCAGTGATTCTGGTACCTCTCCATCACTCGTTTGGGTTGATTTCAGAATGTCGCTTTTGGTGATGGTACCTCACTGTTAAAACATATTGCAAATGTTCCTTACTTTTGCAAAGTCACTGAAAATTTTTGCAGGAATGCCAAATTGACTGGCCCGATGACCTCGGGATGGCTTGGCAGTGATTCTGGTACCTCTCCATCACTCGTTAGGGTCGATTCCAGAATGTCCATTTGGTGATTTTTCTCACTCTTTCAAAGTCACTGTGCATTTGCCATATGGTTAACTGGGCAGTCACCATTACCAATTTGTCATGCTATAAAAATCATGCAGGAATGCCAAATTGACTGGCCCGATGACCTCGGGATGGCTGGGCAGTGATACTGGTACCTCTCCATGGCTCTTTTGGGTTGATTTCAGAATGTCGCTTTTGGTGATGGTACCTCACCGCTTAAACATATTGCTAATGGACAAGAGTCACCTGCAAGTCACTGTCCATCAGTCAATTTGATATCATTCAAAGCTAACTATTGGAGGCACTGTCAGTCTCTACGCACCCCAATGATACGTCCCTCCATCCATGTTGTGTATCTGTGTGATTTAGTTTTCCTTTGAATTTTTATGGGAAAAATGACTGATTTACAGTTCATGGGGGTTGCCTAATCATATATATGAAGTTTTGGAAAGATCTGATATTTTTAACCCCTCCAAACAGCCCATGAGAGACCAATTATGGCACTTCCGGTTGGCACAGGAAGCTGTAACTCAACATACATCCTCATTGGGCTATTCCATTAGAGAATCCTGAGTTTTAAGTCTTTACCATTAAAACTGACTGATTTACACAGGGTTCAATGCACTATGTCCATCAAATTGCAGGCAGTGTATGGGTATACACTTTTAGGGCGATTTGGACCACTTCCGTTGGTCCAGGAAGCTTAGAATCGACACAGGTAGACCTTATAGTGGTCTGATGGACTGGTACCAAAGACAGGTTCATACAACATTCATAACCCATATAGACTCCAGGTTGTATTTAGTGGAGCAGCCAATATATTCCTATGGGGAGAGAAGTCAATGAACACTGTTTTTATGTAAACACCTTCTTTTGACTGTGAAGGGTTAATGTCACACGGTCAAGGATAGGCTTGGACAGATCAGGAGGACCTTAGGAACAGTCCTGTGGTTGAATTGTCTTTCTAAACCTAACGGTTCCGCCGCTGTCACCCAAAATCAAATGACGTACTGGTGAAGGCTTAATATTGGGCCTATTTTTCTCATGGTCGCAGCGCTCAGACCGAGCGAGCTACGGTCAAGCGGGGCACCTCGTTGGACTCGGCACAGTCTGGACACTATGGTCATGCCATTGTTTGTGTTGATTTCAGAATGTCCATTTGGTCATGTTTTCTCACTTTTGCAAAGTCACTGTGCATTTGCCATATGGTTAACTGGGCAGTCACCATCACCAATTTGTCATGCCATAAAAATCATGCAGGAATGCCAAATTGACTGGCCCGATGACCTCAGGATGGCTGGGCAGTGATTTTGGTACCTCTCCATCGCTCGTTTGGGTTGATTTCAGAATGTCGCTTTTGGTGATGGTACCTCACTGTTAAAACATATTGCAAATGTTCCTTACTTTTGCAAAGTCACTGAAAATTTTGCAGGAATGCCAATTGACTGGCCCGATGACCTCGGGATGGCTGGGCAGTGATACTGGTACCTCTCCATGGCTCGTTTGGGTTGATTTCAGAATGTCGCTTTTGGTGATGGTACCTCACTGTTAAAACATATTGCAAATGTTCCTTACTTTTGCAAAGTCACTGAAAATTTGTGCAGGAATGCCAAATTGACTGGCCCGATGAACTCGGGATGGCTTGGCAGTGATTCTGGTACCTCTCCATCACTCGTTAGGGTCGATTCCAGAATGTCCATTTGGTGATTTTTCTCACTTTTGCAAAGTCACTGTGCATTTGCCATATGGTTAACTGGGCAGTCACCATCACCAATTTGTCATGCCATAAAAATCATGCAGGAATGCCAAATTGACTGGCCCGATGACCTCAGGATGGCTGGGCAGTGATACTGGTACCTCTCCATCGCTCGTTTGGGTTGATTTCAGAATGTCGCTTTTTTGGTGATGGTACCTCACTGTTAAAACATATTGCAAATGTTCCTTACTTTTGCAAAGTCACTGAAAATTTTTGCAGGAATGCCAAATTGACTGGCCCGATGACCTCGGGATGGCTGGGCAGTGATACTGGTACCTCTCCATGGCTCGTTTGGGTTGATTTCAGAATGTCGCTTTTGGTGATGGTACCTCACTGTTAAAACATATTGCAAATGTTCCTTACTTTTTCAAAGTCACTGAAAATTTTTGCAGGAATGCCAAATTGACTGGCCCGATGACCTCGGGATGGCTGGGCAGTGATACTGGTACCTCTCCATGGCTCGTTTGGGTTGATTTCAGAATGTCGCTTTTGGTGATGGTACCTCACTGTTAAAACATATTGCAAATGTTCCTTACTTTTTCAAAGTCACAAAAAATTCTTGCAGGAATGCCAAATTGACTGGCCCGATGACCTCGGAATGGCTGGGCAGTGATACTGGTACCTCTCCATCGCTCGTTTGGGCTGATTTCAGAATGTCCATTTGGTGATTTTTCTCACTCTTTCAAAGTCACTGTGCATTTGCCATATGGTTAACTGGGCAGTCACCATCACCAATTTGTCATGCTATAAAAACCATGCAGGAATGCCAAATTGACTGGCCCGATGACCTCGGGATGGCTGGGCAGTGATACTGGTACCTCTCCATCGCTCGTTTGGGTTGATTTCAGAATGTCGCTTTTGGTGATGGTACCTCACCGCTTAAACATATTGCAAATGTTCCTTACTTTTGCAAAGTCACAATTTTTTTTTGCAGGAATGCCAAATTGACTGGCCCGATGACCTCGGAATGGCTGGGCAGTGATACTGGTACCTCTCCATCGCTCGTTTGGGCTGATTTCAGAATGTCCATTTGGTGATTTTTCTCACTCTTTCAAAGTCACTGTGCATTTGCCATATGGTTAACTGGGCAGTCACCATCACCAATTTGTCATGCTATAAAAATCATGCAGGAATGCCAAATTGACTGGCCCGATGACCTCGGGATGGCTGGGCAGTGATACTGGTACCTCTCCATGGCTCGTTTGGGTTGATTTCAGAATGTCGCTTTTGGTGATGGTACCTCACTGTTAAAACATATTGCAAATGTTCCTTACTTTTGCAAAGTCACTGAAAATTTGTGCAGGAATGCCAAATTGACTGGCCCGATGAACTCGGGATGGCTTGGCAGTGATTCTGGTACCTCTCCATCACTCGTTAGGGTCGATTCCAGAATGTCCATTTGGTGATTTTTCTCACTCTTTCAAAGTCACTGTGCATTTGCCATATGGTTAACTGGGCATTCACCATCACCAATTTGTCATGCCATAAAAATCATGCAGGAATGCCAAATTGACTGGCCCGATGACCTCGGGATGTCTGGGCAGTGATACTGGTACCTCTCCATCGCTCGTTTGGGTTGATTTCAGAATGTCGCTTTTGGTGATGGTACCTCACCGCTTAAACATATTGCTAATGGACAAGAGTCACCTGCAAGTCACCGTCCATCAGTCAATTTGATATCATTCTGACACCAAACTGATACAAACTGACACCAAACCCACTTTTCCCAACTCATTTAGGAGCCAAGTATAACATACTTCAGAGCTGGCCCAAAATTCACAAGGCCTTCGGTACAAAACATTAAAAAACCATAAAACACATAGTTACTTTCTAGCTGCGGGGCCAGTTCGGACATTATGTGTAGTCCTATGTGAGGCGACCCCGAATCCCGAGTTTCGGCCCGATAGGTCATTTGGTGTCCGAGTAAAAGCCTAATTGGTGCTGAAAATCCACTTTTTCAATGCCTTGCTACGGGGTCCTTGAATGAGCTATCGGACCGAGATGTTGGGTTCTGTCTCTATGGGCCGAGACGGTCACAATGCACCTAGTCTTGTGTCTCTGGGACATTTCTAAATGTCGCCATTTTCGTAATGGTCAAAATGAATTGAAGTCATTGCAAATGTTCGACGCTGTTTCTCGGTCCGAGAACCTCCTAGAGCGCCGTAACTCACCACGCACTATCTACCTGAGGTCTAGAACAGGATTCTAAAGTTTCGGAACTCTAGGTCTGACGGTTCTTTTTTAGCTCGAACAAAGCTAACTATTGGAGGCACTGTCAGTCTCTACACACCCCAATACGTCCCTCCATCCAAGTTGTGTATCTGTGTGATTTATTTTTCCTTTGAATTTTTATGGGAAAAATGACTGATTTACAGTTCATGGGGGTTGTCTAATCACACATATGAAGTTTTGGACAGATCTGATTTTTTTAACCCTTCCAAACAGCCCCTGAGTCACCAATTATGGCACTTCCGGTTGGCACAGGAAGCTATAAATACACACATGTCTTGACTGACATAGAAACCTAGGGAATCCTGAGTTTTAAGTCTTTAAGTTGAGAATTGACTGATCTACACAGGGTTGAAAAATGCAGAGGCCTCGGCACCTTTCGAGGTGATGTACATCCAAATACCTTTTGGGTCAATCTAACCACTTCCGGTTGCTCCAGGAAGCTTAGAATCGACACAGGTAGACCTCATAGTGGTCTGATGGAATGTCATAGAAGACAGGTTCATACAGCATTCATAACCCATAAAGACCCCAGGTTGTATTTAGGGGAGCAGGCAATGTATTCCTATGGGGAGAGAAGTCAATGCACACTGTTTTTTTGTAAACACCTTCTTTTAACTGTGAAAGGTTAATGCCACACAGTCAAGGTTAGGCTTGCACAGATCGGGAGGACCTTAGGAACAGTCCTGTGTTTGAATTGTCCTTCTAAACCTAACGGTTCCGCCGCTGTCACCCAAAATCCAATGACATTGTGGTGCAGGCATCATTGTGGGCCTATTTTTCTCATGGTCGCTGCGCTCAGACCGAGCGAGCTACGGTCAAGAGGGGCACCTCGTTGGACTCGGCACGGCCTTGGGATTATGTTTATGCCATTGCCTGCTCTCTGTGTCTTTAAACACCACGCTTTGTCACTCCATCCTTGCTGTGTGTGTGTGTGAGAGCTTTTCTTTGACATCTGTTGGGAAAAATGACTGATTTACAGTTCATGGGGGTTGTCTAATCACACATATGAAGTTTTGGACAGATCTGATTTTTTTAACCCTTCCAAACAGCCCCTGAGTCACCAATTATGGCACTTCCGGTTGGCACAGGAAGCTATAAATACACACATGTCTTGACTGACATAGAAACCTAGGGAATCCTGAGTTTTAAGTCTTTAAGTTGAGAATTGACTGATCTACACAGGGTTGAATAATGCAGAGGCCTCGGCACCTTTCGAGGTGATGTACATCCAAATACCTTTTGGGTCAATCTAACCACTTCCGGTTGCTCCAGGAAGCTTAGAATCGACACAGGTAGACCTCATAGTGGTCTGATGGAATGTCATAGAAGACAGGTTCATACAGCATTCATAACCCATAAAGACCCCAGGTTGTATTTAGGGGAGCAGTCAATGTATTCCTATGGGGAGAGAAGTCAATGCACACTGTTTTTTTGTAAACACCTTCTTTTAACTGTGAAAGGTTAATGCCACACAGTCAAGGTTAGGCTTGCACAGATCGGGAGGACCTTAGGAACAGTCCTGTGTTTGAATTGTCCTTCTAAACCTAACGGTTCCGCCGCTGTCACCCAAAATCAAATGACATTGTGGTGCAGGCTTCATTGTGGGCCTATTTTTCTCATGGTCGCTGCGCTCAGACCGAGTGAGCTACGGTCAAGCGGGGCACCTCGTTGGACTCGGCCCTGCCTTGGGATTATGTTTATGCCATTGCCTGCTCTCTGTGTCTTTAAACACCACGCTTTGTCACTCCATCCTTGCTGTGTGTGTGTGTGTGAGAGCTTTTCTTTGACATCTGTTGGGAAAAATGACTGATTTACAGTTCATGGGGGTTGTCTAATCACACATATGAAGTTTTGGACAGATCTGATTTTTTTAACCCTTCCAAACAGCCCCTGAGACGCCAATTATGGCACTTCCGGTTGGCACAGGAAGCTATAAATAAACTCATATCCTCATTGGGGTATGCCTTTACAGAATCCTGAGTTTTAAGTCTTTACGTTAAGAACTGAGTTATTTACGGAGGGTTTAGTGAGTGTGTGTTATTTCAGAAAATCATAGAAAATCACAGAAATGTCGCAGAGCTCCGCAGCACATTTTAAAAATACTCGTATGAACACCCTGCAACTGGATCTGTAACCGTTGAAAAAAAAAACACCTATATCTGAACATCACGATCTGGTCAACGTACGATTTCTCGTAAATGACGATAGATAAATGGCCGATTTTTTTTTTATTGACACCGGAGGCTCCTTGACTTTGACGTGAAGTGAAAAAATCTTTTCTCTATTTTCATTTTGGACCTTTAATCCCAGAAATATGGCCATAACTCAAAAACCGTTGAGGCCTAGACGCCATCTTGTTCGGGGCCATCTTCCCATAATGCCAAACCTACGCCCCCCAAGTTTCGGCTTCGAAATATTTTCGGTTTCCGAGATATGGCACGTCGTGATTCGTGATGTTTTGTCCAATAGCAATATGATTGCTTATGCCCTCTTGTGGGATATTTCGGCATTGCGCAAAAATGGGCTAAAATTTGTTTATTTTATTAAACGAAAACCGAATGTCCGACAAAGTTCATTTGATGACTTCCCGGTAGGTCTGGCCCTACCGCTCGGCCCGACGCCGTCCCCGAATTTCTAAAATGTTTTCGGACGTCTAGTAAGGGACCGTACAGTTCCAATAGGGACTTTCTCACTAACTATACGGTGATTGTCGAAATGTTCCCTTAAGGTATGTAACGGAGGGAATGAGAAGACTCCAACGTAGACAACTCCAGGAAGGTTGCTGTAGGGAGTGTAACGGAGGGAATGAGAAGACTCCAATGTAGACAACTCCAGGAAGGTTGCTATAGGGAGTGTAACGGAGGGAATGAGAAGACTCCAACGGAGACAACTCCAGGAAGGTTGCTAGAGGGAGTGTAACGGAGGGAATGAGAAGACTCCAACGGAGACAACTCCAGGAAGGTTGCTATAGGGAGTGTAACGGAGGGAATGAGAAGACTCCAACGTAGACAACTCCAGGATGGTTGCTATATGGAGTGTAACGGAGGGAATGAGAAGACTCCAACGTAAACAACTCCAGGAAGGTTGCTATAGGGAGTGTAACGGAGGGAATGAGAAGACTCCAACGTAGACAACTCCAGGAAGGTTGCTGTAGGGAGTGTAACGGAGGAATGAGAAGACTCCAACGTAGACAACTCCAGGAAGGTTGCTATAGGGAGTGTAACGGAGGGAATGAGAAGACTCCAACGGAGACAACTCCAGGAAGGTTGCTGTAGGGAGTGTAACGGAGGGAATGAGAAGACTCCAACGTAGACAACTCCAGGAAGGTTGCTGTGGGGAGTGTAACGGAGGGAAAGAGAAGACTCCAACGTAGACAACTACATGAAGGTTGCTATAGGGAGTGTAACGGAGGGAATGAGAAGACTCCAACGTAGACAACTCCAGGAAGGTTGCTATAGGGAGTGTAACGGAGGGAATGAGAAGACTCCAACGGAGACAACTCCAGGAAGGTTGCTATAGGGAGTGTAACGGAGGGAATGAGAAGACTCCAACGGAGACAACTCCAGGAAGGTTGCTATAGGGAGTGTAACGGAGGGAATGAGAAGACTCCAACGGAGACAACTCCAGGAAGGTTGCTATAGGGAGTGTAACGGAGGGAATGAGAAGACTCCAACGTAGACAACTCCAGGAAGGTTGCTATAGGGAGTGTAACGGAGGGAATGAGAAGACTCCAACGGAGACAACTCCAGCAAGGTTGCTAGAGGGAGTGTAACGGAGGGAATGAGAAGACTCCAACGGAGACAACTCCAGGAAGGTTGCTATGGGGAGTGTAACGGAGGGAATGAGAAGACTCCAACGGAGACAACTCCAGCAAGGTTGCTAGAGGGAGTGTAACGGAGGGAATGAGAAGACTCCAACGGAGACAACTCCAGGAAGGTTGCTATAGGGAGTGTAACGGAGGGAATGAGAAGACTCCAATGTAGACAACTGCAGGAAGGTTGCTGTAGGGAGTGTAACGGAGGGAATGAGAAGACTCCAACGTAGACAACTCCAGGAAGGTTGCTATAGGGAGTGTAACGGAGGGAATGAGAAGACTCCAACGTAGACAACTCCAGGAAGGTTGCTATATGGAGTGTAACGGAGGGAATGAGAAGACTCCAACGTAGACAACTCCAGGAAGGTTGCTGTAGGGAGTGTAACGGAGGGAATGAGAAGACTCCAATGTAGACAACTCCAGGAAGGTTGCTATAGGGAGTGTAACGGAGGGAATGAGAAGACTCCAACGGAGACAACTCCAGGAAGGTTGCTAGAGGGAGTGTAACGGAGGGAATGAGAAGACTCCAACGGAGACAACTCCAGGAAGGTTGCTATAGGGAGTGTAACGGAGGGAATGAGAAGACTCCAATGTAGACAACTGCAGGAAGGTTGCTGTAGGGAGTGTAACGGAGGGAATGAGAAGACTCCAACGTAGACAACTCCAGGAAGGTTGCTATAGGGAGTGTAACGGAGGGAATGAGAAGACTCCAACGTAGACAACTCCAGGAAGGTTGCTATAGGGAGTGTAACAGAGGGAATGAGAAGACTCCAACGTAGACAACTCCAGGAAGGTTGCTGTAGGGAGTGTAACGGAGGGAATGAGAAGACTCCAACGTAGACAACTCCAGGAAGGTTGCTATAAAGAGTGTAACAGAGGGAATGAGAAGACTCCAATGTAGACAACTCCAGGAAGGTTGCTATAGGGAGTGTAGCGGAGGGAATGAGAGACTCCAATGGAGACAACTCCAGGAAGGTTGCTATAGGGAGTGTAACAGAGGGAATGAGAAGACTCCAACGTAGACAACTCCAGGATGGTTGCTATAGGGAGTGTAACGGAGGAAATGAGAAGACTCCAATGTAGACAACTCCAGGAAGGTTGCTATAGGGAGTGTAACAGAGGGAATGAGAAGACTCCAACGTAGACAACTCCAGGAAGGTTGCTGTGGGGAGTGTAATGGAGGGAATGAGAAGACTCCAACGTAGACAACTCCAGGAAGGTTGCTATAGGGAGTGTAACTGAGGGAATGAGAAGACTCCAACGTAGACAACTCCAGGAAGGTTGCTGTAGGGAGTGTAACGGAGGGAATGAGAAGACTCCAACGTAGACAACTCCAGGAAGGTTGCTATAGGGAGTGTAACGGAGGGAATGAGAAGACTCCAACGTAGACAACTCCAGGAAGGTTGCTGTAGGGAGTGTAACGGAGGGAATGAGAAGACTCCAACGTAGACAACTCCAGGAAGGTTGCTATAGGGAGTGTAACGGAGGGAATGAGAAGACTCCAAAGTAGACAACTCCAGGAAGGTTGCTGTAGGGAGTGTAACGGAGGGAATGAGAAGACTCCAACGTAGACAACTCCAGGAAGGTTGCTGTGGGGAGTGTAACGGAGGGAATGAGAAGACTCCAACGGAGACAACTCCAGGAAGGTTGCTATGGGGAGTGTAATGGAGGGAATGAGAAGACTCCAACGGAGACAACTCCAGGAAGGTTGCTGTAGGGAGTGTAACGGAGGGAATGAGAAGACTCCAACGTAGACAACTCCAGGAAGGTTGCTGTGGGGAGTGTAACGGAGGGAATGAGAAGACTCCAACGTAGACAACTCCAGTAAGGTTGCTATAGGGAGTGTAACGAAGGGAATGAGAAGACTCCAACGGAGACAACTCCAGGAAGGTTGCTATATGGAGTGTAACGGAGGGAATGAGAAGACTCCAACGTAAACAACTCCAGGAAGGTTGCTATAGGGAGTGTAACGGAGGGAATGAGAAGACTCCAACGTACACAACTCCAGGAAGGTTGCTGTAGGGAGTGTAACGGAGGGAATGAGAAGACTCCAACGTAGACAACTCCAGGAAGGTTGCTATAGGGAGTGTAACGGAGGGAATGAGAAGACTCCAACGGAGACAACTCCAGGAAGGTTGCTGTGGGGAGTGTAACGGAGGGAAAGAGAAGACTCCAACGTAGACAACTACATGAAGGTTGCTATAGGGAGTGTAACGGAGGGAATGAGAAGACTCCAACGTAGACAACTCCAGGAAGGTTGCTATAGGGAGTGTAACGGAGGGAATGAGAAGACTCCAATGGAGACAACTCCAGGAAGGTTGCTATAGGGAGTGTAACGGAGGGAATGAGAAGACTCCAACGTATACAACTCCAGGAAGGTTGCTGTAGGGAGTGTAACGGAGGGAATGAGAAGACTCCAACGTAGACAACTCCAGGACGGTTGCTGTGGGGAGTGTAACGGAGGGAATGAGAAGACTCCAACGTAGACAACTACATGAAGGTTGCTATAGGGAGTGTAACGGAGGGAATGAGAAGACTCCAACGTAAACAACTCCAGGAAGGTTGCTATAGGGAGTGTAACAGAGGGAATGAGAAGACTCCAACGTAGACAACTCCAGGAAGGTTGCTATAGGGAGTGTAACTGAGGGAATGAGAAGACTCCAACGTAGACAACTCCAGGAAGGTTGCTGTAGGGAGTGTAACGGAGGGAATGAGAAGACTCCAACGTAGACAACTCCAGGAAGGTTGCTATAGGGAGTGTAACGGAGGGAATGAGAAGACTCCAACGTAGACAACTCCAGGAAGGTTGCTATAGGGAGTGTAACGGAGGGAATGAGAAGACTCCAACGTAGAAAACTCCAGGAAGGTTGCTATAGGGAGTGTAACGGAGGGAATGAGAAGACTCCAACGGAGACAACTCCAGGAAGGTTGCTATAGGGAGTGTAACGGAGGGAATGAGAAGACTCCAACGGAGACAACTCCAGGAAGGTTGCTATAGGGAGTGTAACGGAGGGAATGAGAAGACTCCAACGTAGACAACTCCAGGAAGGTTGCTATAGGGAGTGTAACGGAGGGAATGAGAAGACTCCAACGGAGACAACTCCAGCAAGGTTGCTATATGGAGTGTAATGGAGGGAATGAGAAGACTCCAACGGAGACAACTCCAGGAAGGTTGCTATATGGAGTGTAACGGAGGGAATGAGAAGACTCCAACGTAAACAACTCCAGGAAGGTTGCTATAGGGAGTGTAACGGAGGGAATGAGAAGACTCCAACGTAGACAACTCCAGGAAGGTTGCTGTAGGGAGTGTAACGGAGGGAATGAGAAGACTCCAACGTAGACAACTCCAGGAAGGTTGCTATAGGGAGTGTAACGGAGGGAATGAGAAGACTCCAACGGAGACAACTCCAGGAAGGTTGCTATAGGGAGTGTAACGGAGGGAATGAGAAGACTCCAACGTATACAACTCCAGGAAGGTTGCTGTAGGGAGTGTAACGGAGGGAATGAGAAGACTCCAACGTAGACAACTCCTGGAAGGTTGCTGTGGGGAGTGTAACGGAGGGAATGAGAAGACTCCAATGTAGACAACTACATGAAGGTTGCTATAGGGAGTGTAACGGAGGGAATGAGAAGACTCCAACGTAAACAACTCCAGGAAGGTTGCTATAGGGAGTGTAACAGAGGGAATGAGAAGACTCCAACGTAGACAACTCCTGGAAGGTTGCTATAGGGAGTGTAACGGAGGGAATGAGAAGACTCCAACATAGACAACTCCAGGAAGGTTGCTGTAGGGAGTGTAACGGAGGGAATGAGAAGACTCCAACGTAGACAACTCCAGGAAGGTTGCTATAGGGAGTGTAACGGAGGGAATGAGAAGACTCCAACGTAGACAACTCCAGGAAGGTTGCTATAGGGAGTGTAACGGAGGGAATGAGAAGACTCCAACGTAGACAACTCCAGGAAGGTTGCTATAGGGAGTGTAACGGAGGGAATGAGAAGACTCCAACGGAGACAACTCCAGGAAGGTTGCTATAGGGAGTGTAACGGAGGGAATGAGAAGACTCCAACGGAGACAACTCCAGGAAGGTTGCTATAGGGAGTGTAACGGAGGGAATGAGAAGACTCCAACGTAGACAACTCCAGGAAGGTTGCTATAGGGAGTGTAACGGAGGGAATGAGAAGACTCCAACGGAGACAACTCCAGCAAGGTTGCTAGAGGGAGTGTAATGGAGGGAATGAGAAGACTCCAACGGAGACAACTCCAGGAAGGTTGCTATAGGGAGTGTAACGGAGGGAATGAGAAGACTCCAATGTAGACAACTGCAGGAAGGTTGCTGTAGGGAGTGTAACGGAGGGAATGAGAAGACTCCAACGTAGACAACTCCAGGATGGTTGCTATAGGGAGTGTAACGGAGGAAATGAGAAGACTCCAATGTAGACAACTCCAGGAAGGTTGCTATAGGGAGTGTAACAGAGGGAATGAGAAGACTCCAACGTAGACAACTCCAGGAAGGTTGCTGTAGGGAGTGTAACGGAGGGAATGAGAAGACTCCAACGTAGACAACTCCAGGAAGGTTTCTGTGGGGAGTGTAATGGAGGGAATGAGAAGACTCCAACGTAGACAACTACATGAAGGTTGCTATAGGGAGTGTAACGGAGGGAATGAGAAGACTCCAACGTAGACAACTCCAGGAAGGTTGCTATAAAGAGTGTAACAGAGGGAATGAGAAGACTCCAACGTAGACAACTCCAGGAAGGTTGCTATAGGGAGTGTAACGGAGGGAATGAGAAGACTCCAACGTAGACAACTCCAGGAAGGTTGCTGTAGGGAGTGTAACGGAGGGAATGAGAAGACTCCAAAGTAGACAACTCCAGGAAGGTTGCTGTAGGGAGTGTAACGGAGGGAATGAGAAGACTCCAACGTAGACAACTCCAGGAAGGTTGCTGTGGGGAGTGTAACGGAGGGAATGAGAAGACTCCAACGGAGACAACTCCAGGAAGGTTGCTATAGGGAGTGTAACGGAGGGAATGAGAAGACTCCAACGGAGACAACTCCAGGAAGGTTGCTGTAGGGAGTGTAACGGAGGGAATGAGAAGACTCCAACGTAGACAACTCCAGGAAGGTTGCTGTGGGGAGTGTAACGGAGGGAATGAGAAGACTCCAATGTAGACAACTCCAGTAAGGTTGCTATAGGGAGTGTAACGGAGGGAATGAGAAGACTCCAACGGAGACAACTCCACGAAGGTTGCTATATGGAGTGTAACGGAGGGAATGAGAAGACTCCAACGTAGACAACTCCAGGAAGGTTGCTATAGGGAGTGTAACGGAGGGAATGAGAAGACTCCAACGTAGACAACTCCAGGAAGGTTGCTGTAGGGAGTGTAACGGAGGGAATGAGAAGACTCCAACGTAGACAACTCCAGGAAGGTTGCTGTGGGGAGTGTAACGGAGGGAAAGAGAAGACTCCAACGTAGACAACTACATGAAGGTTGCTATAGGGAGTGTAACGGAGGGAATGAGAAGACTCCAACGTAGACAACTCCAGGAAGGTTGCTATAGGGAGTGTAACGGAGGGAATGAGAAGACTCCAACGGAGACAACTCCAGGAAGGCTGCTATAGGGAGTGTAACGGAGGGAATGAGAAGACTCCAACGTATACAACTCCAGGAAGGTTGCTGTAGGGAGTGTAACGGAGGGAATGAGAAGACTCCAACGTAGACAACTCCAGGAAGGTTGCTGTGGGGAGTGTAACGGAGGGAATGAGAAGACTCCAACGTAGACAACTACATGAAGGTTGCTATAGGGAGTGTAACGGAGGGAATGAGAAGACTCCAACGTAAACAACTCCAGGAAGGTTGCTATAGGGAGTGTAACGGAGGGAATGAGAAGACTCCAACGTAGACAACTCCAGGAAGGTTGCTATAGGGAGTGTAACGGAGGGAATGAGAAGACTCCAACGTAGACAACTCCAGGAAGGTTGCTGTAGGGAGTGTAACGGAGGGAATGAGAAGACTCCAACGTAGACAACTCCAGGAAGGTTGCTATAGGGAGTGTAACGGAGGGAATGAGAAGACTCCAACGTAGACAACTCCAGGAAGGTTGCTATAGGGAGTGTAACGGAGGGAATGAGAAGACTCCAATGGAGACAACTCCAGGAAGGTTGCTATAGGGAGTGTAACGGAGGGAATGAGAAGACTCCAACGTAGACAACTCCAGGAAGGTTGCTGTACGGAGTGTAACGGGGGGAATGAGAAGACTCCAACATAGACAACTCCAGGAACGTTGCTATAGGGAGTGTAACGGAGGGAATGAGAAGACTCCATCGTAGACAACACCAGGAACGTTGCTATAGGGAGTGTAACGGAGGGAATGAGAAGACTCCAACGTAGACAACTCCAGCAAGGTTGCTATAGGGAGTGCTGGTAAACACACAGATGACATCCTCATGGATTTACTGTATACTGAGATGTGAAACCAGAGGTCGGGATCTATAACAACATACAGCTACTGACACTTTGCAATGTCAGTCAATGTTATAAAGTCAACACACAAGTTGTTCAAATCATTGTGGATTTTATTCCTTAATGTACAATAATATATAGATACACTGTTCCAACGTGTTTCATCTGTCAGATATACACCATGGACTGCATTAGGGTTGCACAATTCTGTTTACTTTCCCCAAAATTCCCAGAAATCCCGTTTTTTAGAATTCCGGGAATCAAGACGGAATAAGCAGGAAATCTGTACCGCTCCAACTGTATCGATGTGCGCTGAGAGTCGGAAAGCAAGTTCAGGGTGTGTTTTAATAAATAGACACAACGTAATACACAAACAAGAACAAAGGCCACAGACCGGAAGCACAGGGAGGGACAGATATAGGGAAGGAACCAAAGGGAGTGACAGATATAGGGAAGGAACCAAAGGGAGTGACATATATAGGGAAGGAACCACAGGGAGTGACAGATATAGGGAAGGAACCAAAGGGAGGGACATATATAGGGAAGGAACCAAAGGGAGGGACATATATAGGGAAGGAACCAAAGGGAGGGACATATTTAGGGAAGGAACCAAAGGGAGTGACAGATATAGGGAAGGAACCAAAGGGAGTGACATATATAGGGAAGGAACCACAGGGAGTGACAGATATAGGGAAGGAACCAAAGGGAGTGACATATATAGGGAAGGAACCACAGGGAGAGACATATATAGGGAAGGAACCAAAGGAAGTAACATATATAGGGAAGGAACCACAGGGAGAGACATATATAGGGAAGGAACCAAAGGAAGTAACATATATAGGGAAGGAACCACAGGGAGAGACAGATATAGGGAAGGAACCACAGGGAGGGACAGATATAGGGAAGGTAATCAGGGAAGTGATGGAGTCCAGGTGAGTGTCATAATGCGCGTAACGATGGTGACAGGTGCGCGTAACAATGGTGACAGGTGTGCGCCATAACGAGCAGCCTGGTGACCTCGAGACCGGAGAGGGAGCACATGTGACATCAACCAGGATTTCTGGGAAGTAACAGGAATGTTTACAGACAGTAGATGAACATTTAATACTGCAACTGAAGCAGAAATAAAGAGCTGTAGAACAGCTGAATGACAAGCACAGGTTCAATTCATAATCTTTATAATTTTACTGTACAACAAAATGTATTTATGAGAACAATGCATATGATTAAATTATAAACTGGAAACTAGACAGGAAAAGAGAGGAGAATAATTATATTACAGTACAATAACTTTCGTTAAATATGAAAAATAAATAATATTATCCAAATAAAATGATTTAATGTCATTAAAAAAACTGTAGGTAAATGTCAAATGGCAACAACCTGTTTTCAACCAATCAAAAAACAGGATGTTATTTTCTAATCTACTTTGCCTGGCAACGCCCAAACATGAAGAAAGACAAATGAATTCTCTCTCAAATCTCTGCTCTCTTCATAGGTTCCACTGCACGTCATGTGACTTCTCAACAATGACACCATTTCTGGGCAGATCCAGAATAATGACCAGGTTCAAACTCAGTTCATTGTGCTGAGATGACTAATGTTTCCTTAAATAAATAAAAATTCACAGAAATGTTCCATTTGCACAAAAAGCTGATTTCTCAAAAATGTTGTGCACACATTTGTTTACATTCCTGTTAGTGAGTATTTCTCCCTTGACAAGATAATCCACCTGGCAGGTGTGGCATATCAAGAATCTGATTAAACAGCATGATCACAATACAAGGCCACTCTAAAATGTGCCGTTTGGACAACAACACAATGCCACAGATGTCTCAAATTTTGAGGGAGCGTGCAATTGGCATGCTGACTGCAGGAATGTCAGCAAGAGCTGTTTACAGATAATTGAATGTTAATTTCTCCACCATAAACTGCCTCCAACGTCGCTTTAGAGAATTTGGCAGTACGTCCAACCAGCCTCACAACCTCAGACCACATGTAACCACACCAGCCCAGGACCTTCACATCCGCCTTCTTCACCTGCAGGATCATCTGAGGGGGGTGGAGGGGGTGCTGAGGAGTGTTTATGTCTGCAATAAAGTCCATTTGTGGGGAAAAACTAATTCTGATTGGCTGGGCCTGGCTCCCAAGTGGGTGGGCCTATGCCCTCTGTGCCCCTGCCCAGTGGGTGGGCCTATGCCCTCTGTGCCCCTGCCCAGTGGGTGGGCCTATGCCCTCTGTGCCCCTGCCCAGTGGGTGGGCCTATGCCCTCTGTGCCCCTGCCCAGTGGGTGGGCCTATGCCCTCTGTGCCCCTCCCAAGTGGGTGGGCCTATGCCCAGTCATGTTAAATCCATAGATTCGGTGCAAATAAATTTTTTTAAAGTGAAATTCTTGCATGTTGCGTTTCTATATTTGTTCAGTATAGTAGCGGTCTGAGAAGATAGAAACACCATGTGACCAACGCCGCCCCAGTCATAGACGGTTCTCTCTGCTACCGCACGGCAAGTGGTACCAGAGCACCAAGTCCAGGTCCAATAGGCTTCTAAACAGCTTCTAACACCCTGTATATAGCCTCCACATTGACTCTGTACTGGTACCCCCTGTTTATAGCCTCCACATTGACTCTGTACCGGTACCCCCTGTATATAGCCTCCACACTGACTCTGTACTGGTACCCCCTGTATATAGCCTCCACATTGACTCTGTACCGGTACCCCCTGTATATAGCCTCCACATTGACTCTGTACTGGTACCCCCTGTATATAGCCTCCACATTGACTCTGTACTGGTACCC
Source organism: Oncorhynchus masou masou (assembly GCF_036934945.1). Lineage (NCBI taxonomy): Eukaryota > Metazoa > Chordata > Actinopteri > Salmoniformes > Salmonidae > Oncorhynchus > Oncorhynchus masou. The sequence continues at coordinate 93,104,995 of NC_088243.1, read as the reverse complement.
CCTGTATATAGCCTCCACACTGACTCTGTACTGGTACCCCCTGTATATAGCCTCCACATTGACTCTGTACCGGTACCACCTGTATATAGCCTCCACATTGACTCTGTACCGGTACCCCCTGTATATAGCCTCCACATTGACTCTGTACTGGTACCCCCTGTATATAGCCTCCACACTGACTCTGTACTGGTACCCCCTGTATATAGCCTCCACATTGACTCTGTACTGGTACCCCCTGTATATAGCCTCCACATTGACTCTGTACCGGTACCCCCTGTATATAGTCTCCACATTGACTCTGTACTGGTACCCCCTGTATAGAGCCTCCACATTGACTCTGTACTGGTACCCCCTGTATATAGTCTCCACATTGACTCTGTACTGGTACCCCCTGTATATAGCCTCCACATTGACTCTGTACTAGTACCCCCTGTATATAGCCTCCACATTGACTCTGTACTAGTACCCCCTGTATATAGCCTCCACATTGACTCTGTACTAGTACCCCCTGTATATAGCCTCCACATTGACTCTGTACCCCCTGTATATAGCCTCCACATTGACTCTGTACTAGTACCCCCTGTATATAGTCTCCACATTGACTCTGCACTGGTACCCCCTGTATATAGTCTCCACATTGACTCTGTACTAGTACCCCCTGTATATAGCCTCCACATTGACTCTGTACCCCCTGTATATAGCCTCCACATTGACTCTGTACCGGTACCCCTGTATATAGCCTCCACATTGACTCTGTACTGGTACCCCCTGTATATAGCCTCCACATTGACTCTGTACTGGTACCCCCTGTATATAGCCTCCACATTGACTCTGTACTGGTACCCCCTGTATATAGCCTCCACATTGACTCTGTACTGGTACCCCCTGTATATAGCCTCCACAATGACTCTGTACTAGTGCCCCCTATATATAGCCTCCACATTGACTCTGTACTGGTACCCCCTGTATATAGCCTCCACATTGACTCTGCACTGGTACCCCCTGTATATAGCCTCCACATTGACTCAATAATGGTACCTCCTGTATATAGCCTCCACATTGACTCAATAATGGTACCCCCTGTATATAGCCTCCACATTGACTCTGTACCGGTACCCCTGTATATAGCCTCCACATTGACTCTGTACTGGTACCCCCTGTATATAGCCTCCACATTGACTCTGTACTGGTACCCCCTGTATATAGCCTCCACATTGACTCTGTACTGGTACCCCCTGTATATAGCCTCCACATTGACTCTGTACTGGTACCCCCTGTATATAGCCTCCACAATGACTCTGTACTAGTGCCCCCTATATATAGCCTCCACATTGACTCTGTACTGGTACCCCCTGTATATAGCCTCCACATTGACTCTGCACTGGTACCCCCTGTATATAGCCTCCACATTGACTCAATAATGGTACCTCCTGTATATAGCCTCCACATTGACTCAATAATGGTACCCCCTGTATATAGCCTCCACATTGACTCTGTACTGGTACCCCCTGTATATAGCCTCCACATTGACTCTGTACTGGTACCCCCTGTATATAGCCTCCACATTGACTCTGTACCGGTACCCCCTGTATATAGCCTCCACATTAACTCTGTACCAGTACCCCCTGTACATAGCCTCCACATTGACTCTGTACCGGTACCCCCTGTATATAGCCTCCACATTGACTCTGTACCGGTACCCCCTGTATATAGCCTCCACATTGACTCAATAATGGTACCCCCTGTATATAGCCTCCACATTGACTCTGTACTGGTACCCCCTGTATATAGCCTCCACATTGACTCTGTACCAGTACCCCCTGTACATAGCCTCCACATTGACTCTGTACCGGTACCCCCTGTATATAGCCTCCACATTGACTCTGTACCGGTACCCCTGTATATAGCCTCCACATTGACTCAATAATGGTACCCCCTGTATATAGCCTCCACATTGACTCTGTACTGGTACCCCCTGTATATAGCCTCCACATTGACTCTGTACTGGTACCCCCTGTATATAGCCTCCACATTGACTCTGTACCGGTACCCCCTGTATATAGCCTCCACATTAACTCTGTACCAGTACCCCCTGTACATAGCCTCCACATTGACTCTGTACCGGTACCCCCTGTATATAGCCTCCACATTGACTCTGTACCGGTACCCCCTGTACATAGCCTCCACATTGACTCTGTACCGGTACCCCCTGTATATAGCCTCCACATTGACTCAATACTGGTACCCCCTGTATATAGTCTCCACATTGACTCTGTAACGGTACCCCCTGTATAGAGCCTCCACATTGACTCTGTACCGGTACCCCCTGTATATAGCCTCCACATTGACTCTGTACCGTAATACCCTGTATATAGCCTCCACATTGACTCTGTACTGGTACCCCCTGTATATAGCCTCCACATTGACTCTGTACTGGTACCCCCTGTATATAGTCTCACTACTGTTATTTACTGCTGCTCTTTAATTATTTGTTATTCTTATAGCTTACTTTTTTTGCGTGTATTTTCTGAAAACTGCATTGTTGGTTAAAGGCTTGTAAGTAAGCATTTCACTGTAACGTCTACACATTTTGATTTGATTTGCAAAACATAAACACTTGTATCCATCAATCCACGATCAGATGCTGTGAGCCGAAACCTCAACAACAGGTTTACTTTGCAGCTGAAGATGTTGTTGTGTAAACATCCTCATTATAGTCAGAGTACTGCAGTATATAACACTGTGGGATATGAACATATCATATATAACAGAATAATGTGGGATATGAACATATATATATATATATATATATATATAAAACACTATAATGTGGGATATGAACATACCATATTTTTGTACGGGTTAACAACCGTTAATGGAAGTTGTCAGTAATCCATCTCAGGACAACTCTTGGTACTGATAGCAATGTAGTAAAGCTCCATAGTTTGCTGTGCACCATTAAAAAGACCTTCAGTGTCTTGATGAGGGATCAGTTCCTGCTGTAGGAGTAGTCTCTCTGCTGTAGGAGTAGTCTCCCTGCCGTAGGAGTAGTCTCCCTGCTGTAGGAGTAGTCTCCCTGCTGTAGGAGTAGTCTCTCTGCTGTAGGAGTAGTCTCCCTGCTGTAGGAGTAGTCTCCCTGCTGTAGGAGTAGTCTCCCTGCTGTAGGAGTAGTCTCCCTGCCGTAGGAGTAGTCTCCCTGCTGTAGGAGTAGTCTGTAGGAGTAGTCTCTCTGCTGTAGGAGTAGTCTCTCTGCTGTAGGAGTAGTCTCCCTGCTGTAGGAGTAGTCTCTCTGCTGTAGGAGTAGTCTCCCTGCTGTAGGAGTAGTCTGTAGGAGTAGTCTCCCTGCTGTAGGAGTAGTCTCCCTGCTGTAGGAGTAGTCTCTCTGCTGTAGGAGTAGTCTCCCTGCTGTAGGAGTAGTCTCTCTGCCGTAGGAGTAGTCTCCCTACTGTAGGAGTAGTCTCCCTGCTGTAGGAGTAGTCTCCCTGCTGTAGGAGTAGTCTCCCTGCTGTAGGAGTAGTCTCTCTGCCGTAGGAGTAGTCTGTAGGAGTAGTCTGTAGGAGTACTCTCTGTGCCGTAGTAGTAGTCTCCCTGCTGTAGGAGTAGTCTCCGTGCTGTAGGAGTAGTCTGTTGGAGTAGTCTCCGTGCCGTAGGAGTAGTCTCCCTACTGTAGGAGTAGTCTCCCTGTTGTAGGAGTAGTCTGCAGGAGTAGTCTCCCTGCTGTAGGAGTAGTCTCCCTGCTGTAGGGGTAGTCTCCCTGCTGTTGGAGTAGTCTCCCTGCTGTAGGAGTAGTCTCCCTGCTGTAGGGGTAGTCACCCTGCTGTAGGAGTAGTCTCCCTACTGTAGGGGTAGTCTCCCTGCTGTAGGAGTAGTCTGTAGGAGTAGTCTCCGTGCCGTGGGAGTAGTCTGTAGGAGTAGTCTGTAGGAGTACTCTCTGTGCCGTAGTAGTAGTCTCCCTGCTGTAGGAGTAGTCTCCCTACTGTAGGAGTAGTCTGTAGGAATAGTCTGTAGGAGTAGTCTGTAGGAATAGTCTGTAGGAGTAGTCTCCGTGCCGTAGGAGTAGTCCCTCCACTGTAGGAGTAGTCTATAGGGGTAGTCTGTGCTGTAGCAGTAGTCTCCCTGCTGTAGGAGTAGTCTCCCTGCTGTAGGAGTAGTCCCCCTGCTGTAGGAGTAGTCTCCCCGCTGTAGGAGTAGTCCCCCTGCTGTAGGAGTAGTCCCTTCTGCAGGAGTAGTCTGTAGGAGTAGTCTCCCTGCTGTAGGAGTAGTCTCCCTGCTGTAGGAGTCGTCTCCACGCTGTAGGAGTAATCTCTGTATTGTAGGAGTCGTCTCCCTACTGTAGGGGTAGTCTCCCTGCTGTAGGAGTAGTCTCCCTGCTGTAGGAGTAGTCCCCCTGCTGTAGGAGTAGTCTCCCCGCTGTAGGAGTAGTCCCCCTGCTGTAGGAGTAGTCTCCCTGCTGTAGGAGTAGTCTCCCTGCTGTAGGAGTAATCTCCGTATTGTAGGAGTAGTCTCCCCGCTGTAGGAGTAGTCCCCCTGCTGTAGGAGTAGTCTGTAGGAGTAGTCTCCCTGCTGTAGGAGTAGTCTGTAGGAGTAGTCCCCCTGCTGTAGGAGTAGTCTGTAGGAGTAGTCTCCCTGCTGTAGGAGTAGTCTCCCTGCTGTAGGAGTAGTCTCCCCGCTGTAGGAGTAATCTCCGTATTGTAGGAGTAGTCTCCCCGCTGTAGGAGTAGTCCCCCTGCTGTAGGAGTAGTCTGTAGGAGTAGTCTCCCTGCTGTAGGAGTAGTCTCCCTGCTGTAGGAGTAGTCTCCCTGCTGTAGGAGTAGTCTCCCTGCTGTAGGAGTAGTCTCCCCGCTGTAGGAGTAATCTCCGTATTGTAGGAGTAGTCTCCCCGCTGTAGGAGTAATCCCCGTATTGTAGGAGTAGTCTCCCTGCTGTAGGAGTAGTCCCCCTGCTGTAGGAGTAGTCTCCACGCTGTAGGAGTAGTCTGTAGGAGTAGTCTCCCCGCTGTAGGAGACTCAGTGAGTTCCAATACAATGGTTTTGTCAAGTCATGTGCTAAAACAAATGTTCCTTTATCCACTAGTTCCTGCCCCAAGGTTGTGAGACAAAACAGTGACTGTGTCGATCACGATGAAACAAAGTTCTCTCTCCTATCCAGCGTTGAGTTTGTCTGGGCTTGTTTGTTCTTCTCTATATCCTACCACCGTTAGGAATGTTGAGAACCTAGCACCAGCCACTAGAATAAATAGATGATGTAAATGTAAATGTAAGAAATAAATGAGTGAATGATTGATGTTATTACTAGATGGAGCTATTGAGGATTTCTATCCAGTATGGTTACAAGCTTGGTTACAGTTCATTAGTTTGAAGCAGTGAAAATTTGTGGGAGCTCGGGCTAGACAGCCTATCAGAAAGCAGAGCACTGCTTTCCCATCTCCATAGGCAGCAAATCAGAACACCTCTCTCCCTTCCAGGGCAGCCTATTAGAAAGCAGAGCACCTCTCTCTCTTCCAGGGCAGCCTATCAGAAAGCAGAGCCCCTCTCTCCCTTCCAGGGCAGCCTATCAGAAAGCAGAGCACCTCTCTCTCTTCCAGGGCAGCCTATCAGAAAGCAGAGCACCTCTCTCCCTTCCAGGGCAGCCTATCAGAAAGCAGAGCACCTCTCTCCCTTCCAGGGCAGCCTATCAGAAAGCAGAGCCCCTCTCTCCCTTCCAGGGCAGCCTATTAGAAAGCAGAGCACCTCGCTCTCTTCCAGGGCAGCCTATCAGAAAGCAGAGCCCCTCTCTCCATTCCAGGGCAGCCTATTAGAAAGCAGAGCCCCTCTCTCCCTTCCAGGGCAGCCTATCAGAAAGCAGAGCCCCTCTCTCCCTTCCAGGGCAGCCTATCAGAAAGCAGAGCCCCTCTCTCTCTTCCAGGGCAGCCTATCAGAAAGCAGAGCACCTCTCTCCCTTCCAGGGCAGCCTATCAGAAAGCAGAACACCTCTCTCCCTTCCAGGGCAGCCTATTAGAAAGCAGAGCCCCTCTCTCCCTTCCAGGGCAGCCTATCAGAAAGCAGAGCACCTCTCTCCCTTCTCCATAGAGGTCTTCCTAGCTCCCACGTTGAACTTGAACTTCGACTGGTCAGCGATCATCTGGTTGATTTCATTCTGTTTGTAGGAGGACAGTTTCTGACCAATCCCTGCTACCTTATTCTTGTCCTGGTTACCATGGATACACCTCAGACAGGCTCTGCCAATCAGGTAGGCCACCTCGGCCAGGTTGAGGAGAACACACACCCCCGACACGGAGAGCATGAACACGGTGAAGATGGTTTTCTCCGTGGGTCGTGACACGAAGCAGTCCACAGTGTTGGGGCAGGGGTACGAGTCACACTTGACCAGACGGAACATCTTGAAGTCAGGGTAGATCAAGTAGAATATATAAAGGAAGCCGACTTCCAGAACGATCCTAAACAGCACACTGATCATGTAGGTCCACCAGAGGGCGCCTGCGATCGCAAACTTCTGATACTTGATTTGTTCCAACTCCTTAGGGGAAGCGCGCCCGGACTTCTTCAGGATCTTCTTGTTGATATGTCTGCGATGGGCTACATGCATGGCCACTAGGAGAGCAGGCGTGGACACCAGGATGAGCTGCAAGGCCCACAGGCGGATGTGTGAGATGGGAAAGAACTGGTCATAGCAGACAGAGTTGCAGCCGGGCTGCTGGGTGTTGCAGGTGAAGCCAGACTTCTCGTCGCCCCAGACCGACTCGGCCGCCACCACGAGGACCAGGATTCTGAAGATGAAGATGACAGACAGCCAGATGCGGCCGATGCCGGTGGAATGCCTGTTTACGCCGCTGATCACGGCGTAAAACGACCCCCAGTTCATTTTCGATTCCAGGTCTGGAGAGGAGAAACGAGAAGGGATATAGTTCTGTAGACAATGTGTTGATGCAAGCTGACGTTCGATCACACTGGGAAGGGTGGTCATTCTCTATAAGAACGACCGTGTCAAGGAAACATGTAATGAAGGAATTAGGGGACATCAAGGTTGGTAACACATGTTGATTTGATTTGATTTGATTTAACAAATTGATATAGTCATTGAAACTGTACAATCTCTGAGTCAAGCCTTAATAAAGGCAATCAATCAAACCTGTAGTGAGGAAGAGAGAGTTCTTAAATAACCCCACAGGTGTACTGTATGTATCCAACCAACAATCATCCGAAATGAACTCAAATTACTAAAACACCAGACAGAGAAACATTCTCAAACCGTACTAATGTGGACTAAAACAGAACCTTCCTCCTATATAGTCAACAACCCCCAACAAAACACACCCTTGTCTGCACCTAGAAAAGTGCACTACTTTCAACCAGGACCCATTGAATAGGGTGTGATTTAGAAAGCAGCCCCAGTACTCCCTGAGCTGTTGGTCCTACCAGTCTCCGCTGGCAGCACCGGGTCCTTCAACCACCACCGTCAGGTGTAGCCATGGAGCTGGAGCGGTCGGGTCACAGCAACGGCAAACAAGACTCAGCCTATCCCTGGCCTGCGCTTTAAGAACCTCGGGGCGGTAGCCTAACACGGGCGTAACGTCACGCCACGTAACGCTCCGATAGCCAATAGCGAAACGATAACGGAGACATGTGATCCATTCAACAAGTATTAATACTGACTGACTGTAACCTGACCTTCAGACAGACGGACAAACGGACACGGCTACACCAGACAAACCAGCCAAGGTATATTCTCCAAGCAACGACTCAAACATCCATCTCACTAGAAGAATTTTACAACTAACTTCAGACAGACACTGTCTAAGACCTCTACTGTAACTGAAGAAATATAACCAATCTTGAAACAGTCTTCAAACTATGCCAATCATAAAATACGCCCAGATCAAACCAACAGAAGTTATTGTATTCGAGTGAACAGATGTTTCATATCAGTAACTACTGTCTTTCTGCAGAACCATTCTAGAATCTAGTCTGGAATTCTAGAATTCTCAGAGAACTCCAGAACACCTCAGAGAGTCAGAATCTCTTTCCTTTTCCTCAGGAATCTCAACACATCATCATCCGAAAGGTTAATGAAGAGAATCAGAGATATGATGGATTTTACCTTCAGCTGTGGTGGTACACAAAATGTGTACAAAGAAGGGTTAAATGAAATGTGTTTATTTTATCATCGAATCAGAAGGCTCTTGGCTTGTGAACACGATGCATTGGTAAAATGCTAATCATTCCCGCGACACTAGCCACTACCCTGCACCGTAGCAGAGCCCAGCGCAGCACAGCGGTCACATGGTCTTATATAAACTATTACCATACAATGCTGCCCTTTATCAGAGCCCCAACAAGACTCTGTGTTGTTCTGATAAAACGCCCTGGTTTCTGCCTACCCCCAGCAGAACATACAGTAGAAAGAATCTGTGTGGACACAAAAGGCCTGAGCTCCATGCCACATGAATTATTGTGCTGGGAGGGGAGGGCAGAGGGCCCGAACCACTGAGCGAGAGAGCAGGGAAAAAAGGCGGGCAGTGGGCAAAATGAGATGTTTGCAGAATCATTCAAGAAACTATAAATCTGAAACATTTCCAAAAGTGGACAGTCAATGTCTTTGTGTTATATACTGGGTGTTTATTTAGGGATTAGCTGGTTCTGATTGGCTTGTTTCCCTGATCTATCCATTAGCTGGTTCTGATTGGCTTGTTTCCCTGATCTATCCATGAGATGGTTCTGATTGGCTTGTTTCCCTGATCTATCCATTAGATGGTTCTGATTGGCTTGTTTCCCTGATCTATCCATTAGATGGTTCTGATTGGCTTGTTCTCCTGATCTATCCATGAGATGGTTCTGATTGGCTTGTTTCCCTGATCTATCCATTAGATGGTTCTGATTGGCTTGTTTCCCTGATCTATCCATTAGATGGTTCTGATTGGCTAGATCCCCTGATCTATCCATGATATGGTTCTGATTGGCTTGTTCCCTTGATCTATCCATTAGATGGTTCTGATTGGCTTGTTCCCCTGATCTATCCATTAGATGGTTCTGATTGGCTTGTTCTCCTGGTCTATCCATTAGATGGTTCTGATTGGCTTGTTCTCCTGATCTATCCATTAGATGGTTCTGATTGGCTTGTTTCCCTCATCTATCCATTAGCTGGTTCTGATTGGCTTGTTCTCCTGATCTATCCATTAGATGGTTCTGATTGGCTTGTTTCCCTGATCTATCCATTAGATGGTTCTGATTGGCTTGTTCCCCTGATCTATCCATTAGCTGGTTCTGATTGGCTTGTTCTGCTGATCTATCCATTAGATGGTTCTGATTGGCTTGTTCCCCTGGTCTATCAATTAGATGGTTCTGATTGGTCTTGTTTCCCTGATCTATCCATTCATAGCTCAAATCTCTAAATGTTATTTCTGTTCATCTGTCTATATTCCGCTAAGAATAACATTCACACCTCTTACCCAATCAGGTGTTAGTCATTCCATTCTAAGTGACTCATGTGGTCTCATGTCAGACAGAGGTTGAAAACAACCCTGCTGAGCCACAAGCCCTGAGGACACAAGCCCTGAGGACACAAGCCCTGAGCCCCAAGCCCTGAGGACACAAGCCCTGAGCCCTAAGCCCTGAGGACACAAGTCCTGAGCCCCAAGCCCTGAGGACACAAGCCCTGAGGACACAAGCCCAGAGCCCCAAGTCCTGAGGACACAAGCCCTGAGCCCCAAGCCCTGAGCCCCAAGCCCTGAGCCCCAAGCCCTGAGGACACAAGCCCTGAGGACACAAGCCCTGAGCCCCAAGCCCTGAGGACACAAGCCCTGAGTCCCAAGTCCTGAGAACACAAGCCCTGAGGACACAAGCCCTGAGCCCCAAGCCCTGAGGACACAAGCCCTGAGCCCCAAGCCCTGAGGACACAAGCCCCGAGGACACAAGCCCAGAGCCCCAAGTCCTGAGGACACAAGCCCTGAGCCCCAAGCCCTGAGCCCCAAGCCCTGAGCCCCAAGCCCTGAGGACACAAGTCCTGAGGACACAAGTCCTGAGGACACAAGCCCTGAGCCCCAAGCCCTGAGCCCCAAGCCCAGAGCCCCAAGCACTGAGGACACAAGCCCTGAGCCCCAAGTCCTGAGAACACAAGCCCTGAGCTCCAAGCCCTGAGGACACAAGCCCTGAGCCCCAAGCCCTGAGGACACAAGCCCTGAGGACACAAGCCCAGAGCCCCAAGTCTTGAGGACACAAGCCCTGAGCCCCAAGCCCTGAGCCCCAAGCCCTGAGGACACAAGCCCTGAGGACACAAGCCCTGAGCCCCAAGCCCTGAGGACACAAGCCCTGAGGACACAAGCCCTGAGGACACAAGCCCAGAGCCCCAAGTCCTGAGGACACAAGCCCTAAGCCCCAAGTTCTGAGCCCCAAGCCCTGAGGACACAAGCCCTGAGGACACAAGCCCAGAGCCCCAAGTCCTGAGTACACAAGCCCTGAGCCCCAAGTCCTGAGGACAAGCCCTGAGCCCCAAGTCCTGAGGACAAGCCCTGAGCCCCAAGTCCTGAGGACAAGCCCAGAGCCCCAAGCCCTGAGCCCCAAGTCCTGAGGACAAGCCCAGAGCCCCAAGCCAAGAGCCCTGAGCACACGTCATCACCTGGGGGAACCACCACAGAAAGGCTATATTTGCTTATCCGTTATTTTACCAGGTGAGTTGACTGAGAACATTCTCATTTACAGCAACGACCTGGGGAATAGTTACAGGGGAGAGGAGGGGGTGCATGTTTTAGAATAGGATACCATTGTACACCCAGCCATAAATCCTCAACATGACGCAGAGACAGACAGAAAAGGCTGTACGGACACTCCTGACCTGCAAACCAAAATGTACTTTCAGAATTGGTTAAGATTAGGTTATAGGGTTAATGGTCTGGTTAAAGTTAGAGATAAGGTAAGGGCAGTGCGTGACTTGGACTCAAATAGATTCCGGTACTCATTTTGTGTTCCGGTACGGTTTATATTTAGGTTCTGGAGCTCCACAACACTGTTGAGCTAGTGTTCTATAAGAGGATGAGGAGATCAAGCAGTTGAACATTTGAGGTTCCGGTACTCAGCTCTGTTGATCTCCTGCCCAAGTCAAGCACTAATTAAGAGTCCGTTTTCATTTTTTGGGGGTTAGTCGTTTTACAGGTCAAGAGTGTCTTTCCATCCCTGAGAAACAGGGCATTCAGAAAGTATTCAGACCCCTTCCCCTTTTCCACATTTTGTTACTTTACAGCCTTATTCTGTAATTGATTACATCATTTTTTTCGTCATCAATCTACACACAATACCCCATAATGACATCACAATACCCCATAATGACATCACAATACCCCATAATGACATCACAAAACCCCATAATGACATCACAATACCCCATAATGACATCACAATACCCCATAATGACATCACAATACCCCATAATGACAAAGCGCAAACAGATTTTTTTGACAATTTTGCAAATGTGTTAACATTAAAAAAAGGAAACAGCTTATTTATTCAGAACCTTTGCTATGAGTCTCGAAATTCAGCTCAGGTGCATCCTGTTTCCATTGATCATCCTTAAGATGTTTCTACAACTTGATTGGAGTCCACTTGTGGTAAATTCAATTGATTGGACACGATTTGGAAAGGCACACACACCTGTCTATATAAGGTCTGACATTTGACAGCGCATGTCAGAGTAAAAACCAAGCCATGAGGTCGAAAGAATTGTCCATGGAGCTCCGAGACAGGATTGTGTCGAGGCACAGATCTGGGGAAGGGTACCAAAATGTTTCTGCAGCATTGATTTTCTGGATTTTTTTTCTCATTTTGTCTGTCATAGTTGAAGTGTACCTATGATGAAAATTACAGGCCTCTCATCTTTTTAAGTGGGAGAACGTGCACAATTGGTGGCTGACTAAATACTTTTTTGCCCCTATGTATGTATGTATGTATGTATGTATGTATGTATGTATGTATGTATGTATGTATGTGTATATATATATATATATATATATATATATATAAATTCCCTAATTCTACCACCCCTCCCTTAATTGGAGTAAAATAACCGACAACACTTAGGCTGCTACTTAAACTTACACTTTATACATTTTACGAACACTATTTTTTATACATTTTACGGACACAGTCTATTTTACAATAGTTATCTTTATGTATTCATTTTGATTTGTTTTTAGGCCCACCCTCAAATCCTTTCCATCCATCTCTGAAAAACATCCAGCCTTGATTTCTAATCGACATATATTTTTCAACTGTGCTGTGGTGTTTCACAAGTTCTGAACCTTTATATTCTCATAGGTTCTACAGATTGTAAATTAAAGATGCATATTTTTACTAAATATTATTTTATTAAATCGATTGACTATGGCTTTTCAGATCACCCAGCAGTGCTACCAGAGTTAGCTTCAGGTAAATGTTGCAATTCTTGAGCCATATCTCGACCTATGACCAAAAACAACCTACATGTGGACAGGACCAAAACAAATGATCTAATTATTCTGTCTCTTCACAGCAAAATCTGCAGAGCTGGATGGTTGTATCCCCCATACATATTACATTCTAATGGAATTTTGTATAATAATTTGAATAGAAAAAATATTTTTTTTAATCCGGCGTTGTTTTGTTCATAAACAATGTGCCATGGAATCGGCACATTGAAAATATCTTCACAACTTTTTTGCTACCTGTATGGCACAGCTGTCAATTTTTTGGTCCTTAAATTAAGCTGGTATACTTTTTTAATTTATCACAATTTTCTTTAACTCATTTTATTCTTTCATCAAGTATAACGGGGAAAAGGCCATTCTTGAACATGGGGTTCATTTTTGAACATTTTTACTAATCTGCTGGAAAAACCATTTGGATTTAAGTACAACTTTTGTATGACTGAGAGGTTCAATTATTTAATATTTAATCATTTCAGCCCTCTGAACGAACATTCATTATATAAATAGACCCGTTTCATTTTGTCTGGTTTGCCATTCCAAATAAAGTGGAATATATTTTGCACATATAATATAATAAAGTTGTTCAGTGTAGGCAGGGCCATAAGTAAATAGGTAAATTATAGAATTAATCAGGGTGTATTTTCCTTTCCATGGTAGCAAGATCTTATCTATTTAAAAAAAAAAACTTTATATATTTTAATATTATTTTTAATTTAACTAGGCAAGTCAGTTAAGAACAAAGTCTTATTTTCAATGACAGCCTAGGAACAGTGGGTTAACTGCCTTGTTCAGGGGCAGAACGACAGATTTTTAACTTGTCCATTCGGGGATTCGATCCAGCAACCTTTCGGCAACTTGTCCAACGCTCCAACCACTAGGCCACTTACCTCCCCATATAAATGTATTGTTTTTCAGTCTCTCAGTCTCTGCGTTGATGCACCTGTACTGACCTCACCTTCTGGATGATAGTGGGGTGAACAGGCAGTGGCTCGGTGGTTGTTATCCTTGATGAGGCCTTCCTGTGACATCCGGTGCTCCTTCGTATGCTTAAAAGTGCTTCCTCTTTTCAAAATATCATCAAGGGGAATCATGAATGACAAACGTCACAGCATTGTTGCGTTAGGTGTTTGTTTAACGTAAATATATTCCTTTATGACCGGGACCTGTTAGTGGTAATTGTGAGAACTGCACTGTGATTTTAATTTGGTAAAAAATTAGGTTAGGGATTTTTTTTAATAAACATGAACAATCCCAATGTCGTTTAAATATTTAAATGTTCACACCCCTAATTGGAACCATTTATAAATGAGTATTATTTGTGATGCATGATGTGCATAGCCCAGCAGGTGACGCAAGACACTACAGTGAAAACACTGAGCTAACAGGAACTCTGAGGATGAGAGTTGTTCTGCATGGTGGTTTGGTGGTGCTTGCTGTGTCTCTGAGCCATACATAATGATGTCTGTATGACTGTCTCAGTCAGCAATACATGGTGCTTGCTGTGTCAGTCAGTAGAGCATGGTGCTTGCTGTGTCAGTCAGTAGAGCATGGTGCTTGCTGTGTGTCAGTCAGTAGAGCATGGTGCTTGCTGTGTCAGTCAGTAGAGCATGGTGCTCGCTGTGTCAGTCAGTAGAGCATGGTGCTTGCTGTGTCAGTCAGTAGAGCATGGTGCTTGCTGTGTCTCAGTCAGTAGAGCGTGGTGCTTGCTGTGTCAGTCAGTAGAGCATGGTGCTTGCTGTGTCAGTCAGTAGAGCATGGTGCTTGCTGTGTGTCAGTCAGTAGAGCATGGTGCTTGCTGTGTGTCAGTCAGTAGAGCATGGTGCTTGCTGTGTGTCAGTCAGTAGAGCATGGTGCTTGCTGTGTCTCAGTCAGTAGAGCGTGGTGCTTGCTGTGTCAGTCAGTAGAGCATGGTGCTTGCTGTGTCAGTCAGTAGAGCGTGGTGCTTGCTGTGTCAGTCAGTAGAGCATGGTGCTTGCCGTGTGTCAGTCAGTAGAGCATGGTGCTTGCTGTGTGTCAGTCAGTAGAGCATGGTGCTTGCTGTGTGTCAGTCAGTAGAGCATGGTGCTTGCTGTGTGTCAGTCAGTAGAGCATGGTGCTTGCTGTGTGTCAGTCAGTAGAGCATGGTGCTTGCTGTGTGTCAGTCAGTAGAGCATGGTGCTTGCTGTGTGTCAGTCAGTAGAGCGTGGTGCTTGCTGTGTGTCAGTCAGTAGAGCATGGTGCTTGCTGTGTGTCAGTCAGTAGAGCATGGTGCTTGCTGTGTGTCAGTCAGTAGAGCATGGTGCTTGCTGTGTGTCAGTCAGTAGAGCATGGTGCTTGCTGTGTGTCAGTCAGTAGAGCATGGTGCTTGCTGTGTGTCAGTCAGTAGAGCATGGTGCTTGCTGTGTGTCAGTCAGTAGAGCATGGTGCTTGCTGTGTGTCAGTCAGTAGAGCGTGGTGCTTGCTGTGTGTCAGTCAGTAGAGCGTGGTGCTTGCTGTGTCAGTCAGTAGAGCATGGTGCTTGCTGTGTCAGTCAGTAGAGCATGGTGCTTGCTGTATCAGTCAGTAGAGCGTGGTGCTTGCTGTGTCAGTCAGTAGAGCATGGTGCTTGCTGTGTGTCAGTCAGTAGAGCATGGTGCTTGCTGTGTCAGTCAGTAGAGCATGGTGCTTGCTGTGTCAGTCAGTAGAGCATGGTGCTTGCTGTGTCAGTCAGTAGTCACTACTCTGGATAGGAGCATCTGCTACAGAACTAAAATGTTTCCACAGTTCATGGATCATTTGATTTGTTTAATGTTTCATCATAACAAACACTCTGGAGTTGAAATACTACTCTTGAGTACCCTGATGATTATACTACAGTTCTGGAGACATCAAATTACAACCAAAAATAAACGTCTACAGACAGTCGCACGAAAACACAACGTTCTTAAATGAATCCGGTCAACAAAGACGGATCCAACAGCAGTGACATGATGTAAACATACAGAAAACAAAATGTCACCTTATTCCCTGTATAATCCACTACGTTTGGTCAACGGGGCCCTGGTCAAACAGCCTTACGGGGCCCTGGTCAAACAGCCTTACGGGGCCCTGGTCAAGCAGCATTACGGGGCCCTGGTCAAGCAGCCTTACGGGGCCCTGGTCAAACAGCCTTACGGGGCCCTGGTCAAACAGCCTTACGGGGCCCTGGTCAAACAGCCTTACGGGGCCCTGGTCAAACAGCCTTACGGGGCCCTGGTCAAACAGCCTTACGGGGCCCTGGTCAAACAGCCTTACGGGGCCCTGGTCAAACAGCCTTACGGGGCCCTGGTCAAGCAGCCTTACGGGGCCCTGGTCAATCAGCCTTACGGGGCCCTGGTCAAGCAGCCTTACGGGGCCCTGGTCAAGCAGCCTTACGGGGCCCTGGTCAAGCAGCCTTACGGGGCCCTGGTCAAGCAGCCTTACGGGGCCCTGGTCAAACAGCCTTACGGGGCCCTGGTCAAACAGCCTTACGGGGCCCTGGTCAAGCAGCCTTACGGGGCCCTGGTCAAGCAGCCTTACGGGGCCCTGGTCAAACAGCCTTACGGGGCCCTGGTCAAACAGCCTTACGGGGCCCTGGTCAAACAGCCTTACGGGGCCCTGGTCAAACAGCCTTACGGGGCCCTGGTCAAGCAGCCTGGTCACGGGGCCCTGGTCAAGCAGCCTTACGGGGCCCTGGTCAAGCAGCCTTACGGGGCCCTGGTCAAGCAGCCTTACGGGGCCCTGGTCAAGCAGCCTTACGGGGCCCTGGTCAAGCAGCCTTACGGGGCCCTGGTCAAGCAGCCTTACGGGGCCCTGGTCAAACGTAGTGCATTAAATAGGGAATAGGGTTGGACGCAGACAATACATTTCTACATGCACGCTCCAGTTGTGAACTGGCATTTCACGGCCATCTCTGGCCAGGGACCAGTTTATGACACACCCTCTAACGGGCTGTAACACATGACAGGGAAGGTGTTCAGTCTGTCTCAAAATACACTGAGCAGAAGCTCAGAAACACCCAATACATTATTCTCTCCTAACACCAGGAGATGGACTCGGTATGAACCCCTCCATGGCTGTTGGGCTGGGGTGGGGGCTGGTCAAACAGGGGGCTGAGGACAGGGCTGGTCAAACAGGGGGCTGGGGACGGGGCTGGTCAAACAGGGGGCTGGGTTGGGGGCTGGTCAAACAGAGGGCTGGGGAAGGGTCTGGTCAAACAAGGGGCTGGGGTGGGGGCTGGTCAAACAGGGGGCTGGGTTGGGGGCTGGGTTGGGGGCTGGTCAAACAGGGGGCTGGGTTGGGGGCTGGAGAGAAGCCAGGCGGTGGTTGGGGGCTGGGGTGGGGGCTGGTCAAACAGAGGGCTGGGTTGGGGGCTGGTCAAACAGGGGGCTGGGTTGGGGGCTGGGTTGGGGGCTGGGTTGGGGGCTGGTCAAACAGGGGGCTGGGTTGGGGGCTGGTCAAACAGGGGGCTGGGTTGGGGGCTGGTCAAACAGGGGGCTGGGGTGGGGGCTGGAGAGAAGCCAGGCGGTGGTTGGGGGCTGGGGTGGGGGCTGGTCAAACAGGGGGCTGGGGGCTGGAGAGAAGCCAGTCTGGGTTGGGGCTGGAGAGAAGCCAGGCTGGGGTGGGGGCTGGAAGTGGCTTGGTCCAGGCCTTCTCTGGGCCAGCAGCACGGCCAGTTTAAGGGTTAGTCGTGTTTCCCCTTGTCCTTCGTGGAGCCCTCGTTCCAGGCCACGTAGACAAACAAAGCCAGAACCACATGTACGGCCAGCACAGCTACGATGGCAGCATAGAAATAACTGTCAGAGTTAGACATCTGTAGGGAACCTGGAGAGAGGAGAGCAGGAGAGGTGGGGAGGAGAGAGAGGGTGGGAGGAAGGAGAGGGGAGGAGGAGAGAGAGAGGTGGAAGGAGAGGGGAGGAGGAGAGAGAGAGGTGGGAGGAAGGGGAGGAGGAGAGGGGAGGAGGAGATGAGGGAGGAGAGAGAGGTGGGAGGAAGGAGAGGTGGGGAGGAGAGAGAGGGTGGGAGGAAGGAGAGGGGAGGAGGAGGTAGAGAGAGGTGGGAGGAAGGGGAGGAGGAGAGGGGAGGAGGAGAGGAGGAGGAGAGAGAGAGGGGTGGGAGGAAGGAGAGGAGGAGAGAGAGGGGTGGGAGGAAGGAGAGGAGAGGAGGAGAGAGATGGGTGGGAGGAAGGAGAGGTGAGGAGGAGAGAGGGGTGGGAGGAAGGAGAGGTGAGGAGGAGAGAGGGGTGGGAGGAAGGAGAGGTGAGGAGGAGAGAGGGGTGGGAGGAAGGAGATGTGAGGAGGAGAGAGGGGTGGGAGGAAGGAGAGGTGAGGAGGAGAGAGGGGTGGGAGGAAGGAGAGGTGAGGAGGAGAGAGGGGTGGGAGGAAGGAGAGGTGAGGAGGAGAGAGGGGTGGGAGGAAGGAGAGGTGAGGAGGAGAGAGGAGGAAATTCAAATGAATTGTTTTTGAATATTGATTGGGATATTTAGGCGTCTCTCAGACAAGAAATAATGATTTACCTTCAAAGATGTATGCCTTTGATGCGAAGTACAGTCCTATGGGCAGGGTGACCATCAGGATGGTGAAGAAGAGAAGAGTTTTCAGAGCAGATACCAGAGAACTGTCATTCCTGCAGGAGAGACAATATATATCCTCCATCATATGTCTTGATGGTGGCTCTGGGTGAGTACATTACGTGAACTGCATGTGTTTGATATTATTGAATGCATAGACCTACTGTTAGCTATGGGACGTTAATACTGATAGAGCTAGCTAAAATACCTTATAATAGTGGTGCTGCCCTCTAGTGGGGACACTCAGAATGTAGACCCGTGGTGCTGCCCTCTAGTGGGGACACTCAGAATGTAGACCCGTGGTGCTGCCCTCTAGTGGGGAAACTCAGAATGTAGACCAGTGGTGCTGCCCTCTAGTGGGGACCTCAGAATGTAGACCAGTGGTGCTGCCCTCTAGTGGGGACCTCAGAATGTAGACCAGTGGTGCTGCCCTCTAGTGGGGAAACTCAGAATGTAGACCCGTGGTGCTGCCCTCTAGTGGGGAAACTCAGAATGTAGACCAGTGGTGCTGCCCTCTAGTGGGGAAACTCAGAATGTAGACCAGTGGTGCTGCCCTCTAGTGGGGACACTCAGAATGTAGACCAGTGGTGCTGCCCTCTAGTGGGAACACTCAGAATGTAGACCAGTGGTGCTGCCCTCTAGTGGGGACACTCAGAATGTAGACCAGTGGTGCTGGTCTGTAAACACCTGCTGGTGCTCCTCTCCATGTCCCTGCAGACGGTCTGGAAACACCTGCTGGTGCTCCTCTCCATGTCCCTACAGACGGTCTGGAAACACCTGCTGCTGCTCCTCTCCATGTCCCTACAGACGGTCTGGAAACACCTGCTGGTGCTCCTCTCCATGTCCCTGCAGACGGTCTGGAAACACCTGCCGGTGCTCCTCTCCATGTCCCTACAGACGGTCTGGAAACACCTGCTGGTGCTCCTCTCCATGTCCCTACAGACGGTCTGGAAACACCTGCTGGTGCTCCTCTCCATGTCCCTACAGACGGTCTGGAAACACCTGCTGGTGCTCCTCTCCATGTCCCTGCTTACGGTCTGGAAACACCTGCTGGTGCTCCTCTTCATGTCCCTACAGACGGTCTGGAAACACCTGCTGGTGCTCCTCTCCATGTCCCTACAGACGGTCTGGAAACACCTGCTGGTGCTCCTCTCCATGTCCCTGCAGACGGTCTGGAAACACCTGCCGGTGCTCCTCTCCATGTCCCTGCTTACGGAAACACCTGCTGGTGCTCCTCTTCATGTCTCTACAGACGGTCTGGAAACACCTGCTGGTGCTCCTCTCCATGTCCCTGCAGACGGTCTGGAAACACCTGCTGGTGCTCCTCTCCATGTCCCTGCTTACGGAAACACCTGCTGGTGCTCCTCTCCATGTCCCTACAGACGGTCTGGAAACACCTGCTGGTGCTCCTCTCCATGTCCCTGCAGACGGTCTGGAAACACCTGCTGGTGCTCCTCTCCATGTCCCTACTTACGGTCTGGAAACACCAGCCTAAAACCCCAAACAGCAAGCAATGCAGGTGTAGAAGCACGGTGGCTAGGAAAAACTCCCTAGAAAGGCCAGAACCTAGGAAGAAACCTAGAGAGGAACCAGGCTATGAGGGGTGGCCAGTCTTCTTCTGGCTGTGCCGGGTGGAGATTATAACAGAACATGGCCAAGATGTTCAAATGTTCATAGATGACCAGCAGGGTCAAATAATAATCAGTAGTTGTTGAGGGTGCAACAAGTCAGCACCTCAGGAGTGAATGTCAGTTGGCTTTTCATAGCCGATCATTAAGAGCATCTCTACCGCTCCTGCTGTCTCTAGAGAGTTGAAAACAGCAGGTCTGGGACAGGTAGCACGTCCAGGTGAACAGGTCAGGGTTTCATAGCCACAGGCAGAACAGTTGAAACTGGAGCAGCAGTATATTAATGGCAGGTGTGGGCTTTTTTTGCACAAAGTGCCTCTTCATGTATGGTACATATATTTGCAAATGAATCTCGTGAGGCCTCCAGATATTGACATTTTCTCTCTTAAAAAAAAAAAAAAGTCAGCTGTCTTATCTTTGTGGCTTGGATGCTTGGTGTCCAGATGTCTTTTCATTTTGAAGGGTTTCATGCTCTCATCAGCGAACAGCTCATTGCATAGGACGCCCAGTGGCCTACACTCACCCTGCCTGGCTTCTTTATATGGAAAACCATATTCCATGATGTCGGAGTTATATTTTCTCCAGTCGACAGGGGGCCGGGTTGTCTGCCTTGTCGTTGACATTGGAAGCAGCAGAAGAGGGAGCTGCACATTTTAAAAACGTGTCCATGATTTTACTCTGACAGCTAGCCCACATGAGTTAAATGACAGCGAACTATCCACCTGTGCAATGCCTGCAGACCACATCTGGATAGTTAGCTGTCAATCAATCTAACTGAAAATCTGTATTATCTGATTGGACGACATGTCACATTTAAAACAAAACAGTGTCAGAATGACATTTTTATTTATTTATTTTATTGGTCCTGTGTGTGTGTCTAGAAATCTGTAATTTCATAGGATCAGTTTTTGCGTGTGGGGCGAGAACATTATTGTATTGGTCAGTGAGTGTGTGCAGCCCGAAAACCCTCCGATACCGAACCCCACTACCGACCCGCTACACATGTAAATACAGCAGCAATAAACGGTGCTGTGGCATCCTTTCAAAATAAAAGTGTCGATGAGGAGGTTACCTTTCAAAATATTTTTAATTTTTAAATGTGTTATTATTATATATCTTTTTTTTCTTACACAAGTCCCGCGACCCCTTAAAATCCTCCCGCGACCTCCCAGTTGAGGTGCTGGCTAAAGCGCCTCGCTATCTATGTAATGAATGGGCTAATGTTAACTAACTATCTAATACGACGACTGAATCATTTGCACTCTCTTACCCTCTGAAATCCGGGGCTCCAGTATACGTGGTGCTAAGTGATGTTTTGGCATATCCTTCCATTTCTCTGAGAAATACAGCAAATAAAACAGCAAAATCTATATGAAATAGAGAGGGTAAACTGTTGTCGCTATGGATATATTTCAACACTTCCGCATTTGATCACGGGACAAGCACATGACTTCTTTCCAGTCTTTGGCATGAGAACTGTCTCAGTGCGTCATCTACTGGGTTGGTAGGAAATGGCACTTGATTCACCTGAGCGTGTGTGTGTGTGTGTGTGTGTGTGTGTGTGCGTGCGTGCGTGTGTGTGTGTGTGATGTGATGTAATCTCTGAAAGAGCTTGTAAGTAAGCATTTTATTACAAGGTCTACACCTGTTGTATTCGACGCACGTGACAAATACAATTTTATTTGATGTAATCTCAAATCCAAATCAAATCAAACTTTATTTGTCACATGCGCCGAAGTGTGGACCTTCATCGTGAAATGCTGATTTTACAATCCCTTAACTAACAGTCCAGTTCAAGAAGGGTTAAGAAAATATTTACAAAATAAACTAAAGTAACATTTTAAAATAAAAAGTAACACAATAAAATGACAATAAGAGGCTATATACAGGGGGGTACTGAGTCAATGTGCAGGGGTACAGGTAGGGGTGAAGTGACTCTGCAAAGACTCATTGTCGACTTCCAATGCATTCAACATGTTTGCATATGAGGTCTTTCAAAACCCAGACCAATATTTTCCTACCTCTCAAATGGTACCCTATTCCTTATAGACTGCACTACTTTTGGTTAGAGCCCTATTCCCTAGTGGCTTGTCAAAAGTAGTGCACTATATAGGGAACAGGGTGCTACGGCCCATAGGGCTCTGGTCTAAAGTAGTGCACTATATAGGGAACAGGGTTCCATAGGGCTCTGGTCTAAAGTAGTGCACTATATAGGGAATAGGGTACCATCTGGGATGCACGTATGATGTTTAAACCCTCTAAGAGGACACAGCAGGCCTATTAATAGCAAATCAAACATAAATAAATAAATTAGACTTTTAGAAACATCATCAACTGGTTTAAATGTTATTTACACAGGCTCCCAAATAGCAGTCAACTCCCTATATAGTGCACTTCTGTTGACCAGAGCCCAAGTAGTGCACTATATATAGGGAATAGGGTGCTACAGCCCATAGGGCTCTGGTCTAAAGTAGTGCACTATATAGGGAATAGGGTGCTACGGACCATAGGTCTCTGGTCTAAAGTAGTGCACTATATAGGGAATAGGGTGCTACGGACCATAGGTCTCTGGTCTAAAGTAGTGCACTATATAGGGAATAGGGTGCTACGGCCCATAGGGCTCTGGTCTAAAGTAGTGCACTATATAGGGAATAGGGTGCTTACGGCCCATAGGTCTCTGGTCTAAAGTAGTGTACTATATAGGGAATAGGGTGCTACGGCCCATAGGGCTCTGGTCTAAAGTAGTGTACTATATAGGGAATAGGGTGCTTACGGCCCATAGGTCTCTGGTCTAAAGTAGTGTACTATATAGGGAATAGGGTGCTACGGCCCATAGGGCTCTGGTCTAAAGTAGTGCACTATATAGGGAATAGGGTGCTTACGGCCCATAGGTCTCTGGTCTAAAGTAGTGCACTATATAGGGAATAGGGTGCTACGGCCCATAGGTCTCTGGTCTAAAGTAGTGCACTATATAGGGAATAGGGTGCTACGGCCCATAGGGCTCTGGTCTAAAGTAGTGCACTATATAGGGAATAGGGTGCTACGGCCCATAGGGCTCTGGTCTAAAGTAGTGCACTATATAGGGAATAGGGTGCTACAGCCCATAGGTCTCTGGTCTAAAGTAGTGCACTATATAGGGAATAGGGAGCCATTTGGGATGTAGAGTAGCCTTCCACCACCATCCCTCCACCATGCACTCTGCACCGGTATATGGGGGACCTAGCTTGTCTACACCAATGAGTAATGAGGTAGTGAAGGGAGTCTGACATCGTTTCCTTTAATAATTGTTGCTGGAACTAGAGTCATTCAGCAGCCAATGACGGTGACGTTAATATGAACTCATGAGATGACTGTCTGTGTGTGTTTCAGCTGCTTGTTGACTGGGAGTTGTGTAATCAGGATGTGGTAGTTGATTACATCTGTCCTATTTCACACATGTACCCGTGTGTATTATACACGTGTGAATTTAAAATGTGCTTTTTTTTGTGTGCCATAGCCCAATGCCAAGAGTTTACAAAGCCGTCATCAAGACAAAGGGTTGCTACTTTAAAGAATCTCAATAACAAGATATATTTTGATTCGTTTTTTTGGTTACTACGTGATTTCATATGTGTTATTTAATAGTTTTGATGTCTTCACTATTATTCCACAATGTAGAAAATAGTAAAAATAAAGAAAAATCATTGAATGAGTAGGTGTGTCCAACCTGTTGACTGGTACCTTATACAGTAGCTCCTGGAGTCTGGATCAACAGAATATATACAGTAACTATTGGCTGGTACTGTATACAGTAGCTCCTGGAGTCTGGATCAACAGAATATATACAGTAACTATTGGCTGGTACTGTATACAGTAGCTCCTGGAGTCTAGACCAACAGAATATATACAGTAACTATTGGCTGGTACTGTATACAGTAGCTCCTGGAGTCTAGACCAACAGAATATATACAGTAACTATTGGCTGGTACCGTATACAGTAGCTCCTGGAGTCTAGATCAACAGAATATATACAGTAACTATTGGCTGGTACTGTATACAGTAGCTCCTGGAGTCTAGATCAACAGAATATATACAGTAACTATTGGCTGGTACCGTATACAGTAGCTCCTGGAGTCTAGACCAACAGAATATATACAGTAACTATTGGCTGGTACTGTATACAGTAGCTCCTGGAGTCTAGACCAACAGAATATATACAGTAACTATTGGCTGGTACTGTATACAGTAGCTCCTGGATCAACAGTACATACATATAGAGTGGTTAAAACATTAAGTACAAATGATTAATGTGGCCAGTGTTCAATAACGAGATCAGCAGTCTCTAGTGAGCAGGGTAGAGTACCGGGTGGTAGCCGTAACAGTGACTAAGGTTCAGGGTAGAGTACTGGGTGGGAGCCGTAACAGTGACTAAGGTTCAGGGTAGAGTACTGGGTGGTAGCCGTAACAGTGACTAAGGTTCAAGGCAGGGTAGAGTACCGGGTGGTGGCCGTAACAGTGACTAAGGTTCAGGGTAGAGTACCGGGAGGGAGCCGTAACAGTGACTAAGGTTCAGGGTAGAGTACCGGGTGGGAGCCGTAACAGTGACTAAGGTTCAGGGTAGAGTACCGGGTGGTAGCCGTAACAGTGACTAAGGTTCAGGGTAGAGTACCGGGTGGGAGCCGTAACAGTGACTAAGGTTCAGGGTAGAGTACTGGGAGGGAGCCGTAACAGTGACTAAGGTTCAGGGTAGAGTACCGGGTGGTGGTGGTAACAGTGACTAAGGTTCAGGGTAGAGTACCGGGTGGGAGCCGTAACAGTGACTAAGGTTCAGGGTAGAGTACCGGGTGGTGGCCGTAACAGTGACTAAGGTTCAGGGTAGAGTACTGGGTGGTGGTGGTAACAGTGACTAAGGTTCAGGGTAGAGTACTGGGTGGTGGTGGTAACAGTGACTAAGGTTCAGGGTAGAGTACCGGGTGGTGGTGGTAACAGTGACTAAGGTTCAGGGTAGAGTACCGGGTGGTGGTGGTAACAGTGACTAAGGTTCAGGGTAGAGTACCGGGTGGGAGCCGTAACAGTGACTAAGGTTCAGGGTAGAGTACCGGGTGGTGGCCGTAACAGTGACTAAGGTTCAGGGTAGAGTACTGGGTGGTAGCCGTAACAGTGACTAAGGTTCAGGGTAGAGTACCGGGTGGGAGCCGTAACAGTGACTAAGGTTCAGGGTAGAGTACTGGGTGGTGGTGGTAACAGTGACTAAGGTTCAGGGTAGAGTACTGGGTGGTGGTGGTAACAGTGACTAAGGTTCAGGGTAGAGTACTGGGTGGTGGTGGTAACAGTGACTAAGGTTCAGGGTAGAGTACTGGGTGGTGGTGGTAACAGTGACTAAGGTTCAGGGTAGAGTACCGGGTGGTGGTGGTAACAGTGACTAAGGTTCAGGGTAGAGTACCGGGTGGTGGTGGTAACAGTGACTAAGGTTCAGGGTAGAGTACCGGGTGGTGGTGGTAACAGTGACTAAGGTTCAGGGTAGAGTACTGGGTGGGAGCCGTAACAGTGACTAAGGTTCAGGGTAGAGTACCGGGTGGTAGCCGTAACAGTGACTAAGGTTCAGGGTAGAGTACCGGGTGGGAGCCGTAACAGTGACTAAGGTTCAGGGTAGAGTACCGGGTGGGAGCTGTAACAGTGACTAAGGTTCAGGGTAGAGTACCGGGTGGGAGCCGTAACAGTGACTAAGGTTCAGGGTAGAGTACCGGGTGGGAGCCGTAACAGTGACTAAGGTTCAGGGTAGAGTACCGGGTGGGAGCCGTAACAGTGACTAAGGTTCAGGGTAGAGTACCGGGTGGTGGTGGTAACAGTGACTAAGGTTCAGGGTAGAGTACTGGGTGGTGGTGGTAACAGTGACTAAGGTTCAGGGTAGAGTACCGGGTGGTGGTGGTAACAGTGACTAAGGTTCAGGGTAGAGTACCGGGTGGTGGTGGTAACAGTGACTAAGGTTCAGGGTAGAGTACTGGGTGGTGGTGGTAACAGTGACTAAGGTTCAGGGTAGAGTACCGGGTGGTGGTGGTAACAGTGACTAAGGTTCAGGGTAGAGTACCGGGTGGGAGCCGTAACAGTGACTAAGGTTCAGGGTAGAGTACCGGGTGGGAGCCGTAACAGTGACTAAGGTTCAGGGTAGAGTACCGGGTGGTGGTGGTAACAGTGACTAAGGTTCAGGGTAAAGTACCGGGTGGTGGTGGTAACAGTGACTAAGGTTCAGGGTAGAGTACCGGGTGGTGGTGGTAACAGTGACTAAGGTTCAGGGTAGAGTACCGGGTGGTGGTGGTAACAGTGACTAAGGTTCAGGGTAGAGTACCGGGTGGGAGCTGTAACAGTGACTAAGGTTCAGGGTAGAGTACCGGGTGGGAGCCGTAACAGTGACTAAGGTTCAGGGTAGAGTACTGGGTGGGAGCCGTAACAGTGACTAAGGTTCAGGGTAGAGTACTGGGTGGGAGCCGTAACAGTGACTAAGGTTCAGGGTAGAGTACCGGGTGGTGGTGGTAACAGTGACTAAGGTTCAGGGTAGAGTACCGGGTGGGAGCCGTAACAGTGACTAAGGTTCAGGGTAGAGTACCGGGTGGTGGTGGTAACAGTGACTAAAGTTCAGGGTAGAGTACCGGGTGGTGGTGGTAACAGTGACTAAGGTTCAGGGTAGAGTACCGGGTGGGAGCCGTAACAGTGACTAAGGTTCAGGGTAGAGTACCGGGTGGTGGCCGTAACAGTGACTAAGGTTCAGGGTAGAGTACTGGGTGGTGGTGGTAACAGTGACTAAGGTTCAGGGTAGAGCACTGGGTGGTGGTGGTAACAGTGACTAAGGTTCAGGGTAGAGTACCGGGTGGTGGTGGTAACAGTGACTAAGGTTCAGGGTAGAGTACCGGGTGGTGGTGGTAACAGTGACTAAGGTTCAGGGTAGAGTACCGGGTGGTGGTGGTAACAGTGACTAAGGTTCAGGGTAGAGTACTGGGTGGGAGCCGTAACAGTGACTAAGGTTCAGGGTAGAGTACCGGGTGGTAGCCGTAACAGTGACTAAGGTTCAGGGTAGAGTACCGGGTGGGAGCCGTAACAGTGACTAAGGTTCAGGGTAGAGTACCGGGTGGGAGCTGTAACAGTGACTAAGGTTCAGGGTAGAGTACCGGGTGGGAGCCGTAACAGTGACTAAGGTTCAGGGTAGAGTACCGGGTGGGAGCCGTAACAGTGACTAAGGTTCAGGGTAGAGTACCGGGTGGGAGCCGTAACAGTGACTAAGGTTCAGGGTAGAGTACCGGGTGGTGGTGGTAACAGTGACTAAGGTTCAGGGTAGAGTACTGGGTGGTGGTGGTAACAGTGACTAAGGTTCAGGGTAGAGTACCGGGTGGTGGTGGTAACAGTGACTAAGGTTCAGGGTAGAGTACCGGGTGGTGGTGGTAACAGTGACTAAGGTTCAGGGTAGAGTACCGGGTGGTAGCCGTAACAGTGACTAAGGTTCAGGGTAGAGTACCGGGTGGGAGCCGTAACAGTGACTAAGGTTCAGGGTAGAGTACCGGGTGGGAGCCGTAACAGTGACTAAGGTTCAGGGTAGAGTACCGGGTGGTGGTGGTAACAGTGACTAAGGTTCAGGGTAGAGTACCGGGTGGTGGAGGTAACAGTGACTAAGGTTCAGGGTAGAGTACCGGGTGGTGGTGGTAACAGTGACTAAGGTTCAGGGTAGAGTACCGGGTGGTGGTGGTAACAGTGACTAAGGTTCAGGGTAGAGTACCGGGTGGTGGTGGTAACAGTGACTAAGGTTCAGGGTAGAGTACCGGGTGGGAGCCGTAACAGTGACTAAGGTTCAGGGTAGAGTACTGGGTGGGAGCCGTAACAGTGACTAAGGTTCAGGGTAGAGTACCGGGTGGTGGTGGTAACAGTGACTAAGGTTCAGGGTAGAGTACCGGGTGGTGGTGGTAACAGTGACTAAGGTTCAGGGTAGAGTACCGGGTGGGAGCCGTAACAGTGACTAAGGTTCAGGGTAGAGTACCGGGTGGGAGCCGTAACAGTGACTAAGGTTCAGGGTAGAGTACCGGGTGGTAGCCGTAACAGTGACTAAGGTTCAGGGTAGAGTACCGGGTGGGAGCCGTAACAGTGACTAAGGTTCAGGGTAGAGTACCGGGTGGGAGCCGTAACAGTGACTAAGGTTCAGGGTAGAGTACCGGGTGGGAGCCGTAACAGTGACTAAGGTTCAGGGTAGAGTACCGGGTGGGAGCCGTAACAGTGACTAAGGTTCAGGGTAGAGTACCGGGTGGGAGCCGTAACAGTGACTAAGGTTCAGGGTAGAGTACCGGGTGGGAGCCGTAACAGTGACTAAGGTTCAGGGTAGAGTACCGGGTGGGAGCCGTAACAGTGACTAAGGTTCAGGGTAGAGTACCGGGTGGGAGCCGTAACAGTGACTAAGGTTCAGGGTAGAGTACCGGGTGGGAGCCGTAACAGTGACTAAGGTTCAGGGTAGAGTACCGGGTGGTGGTGGTAACAGTGACTAAGGTTCAGGGTAGAGTACTGGGTGGTGGTGGTAACAGTGACTAAGGTTCAGGGTAGAGTACCGGGTGGTAGCCGTAACAGTGACTAAGGTTCAGGGTAGAGTACCGGGTGGGAGCCGTAACAGTGACTAAGGTTCAGGGTAGAGTACCGGGTGGGAGCCGTAACAGTGACTAAGGTTCAGGGTAGAGTACCGGGTGGGAGCCGTAACAGTGACTAAGGTTCAGGGTAGAGTACTGGGTGGGAGCCGTAACAGTGACTAAGGTTCAGGGTAGAGTACCGGGTGGGAGCAGTAACAGTGACTAAGGTTCATGGTAGAGTACCGGGTGGGAGCCGTAACAGTGACTAAGGTTCAGGGTAGAGTACCGGGTGGTGGTGGTAACAGTGACTAAGGTTCAGGGTAGAGTACCGGGTGGGAGCCGTAACAGTGACTAAGGTTCAGGGTAGAGTACCGGGTGGGAGCCGTAACAGTGACTAAGGTTCAGGGTAGAGTACCGGGTGGTGGTGGTAACAGTGACTAAGGTTCAGGGTAGAGTACCGGGTGGTGGTGGTAACAGTGACTAAGGTTCAGGGTAGAGTACCGGGTGGTGGTGGTAACAGTGACTAAGGTTCAGGGTAGAGTACTGGGTGGTGGTGGTAACAGTGACTAAGGTTCAGGGTAGAGTACCGGGTGGTGGTGGTAACAGTGACTAAGGTTCAGGGTAGAGTACCGGGTGGGAGCCGTAACAGTGACTAAGGTTCAGGGTAGAGTACCGGGTGGGAGCCGTAACAGTGACTAAGGTTCAGGGTAGAGTACCGGGTGGTGGTGGTAACAGTGACTAAGGTTCAGGGTAGAGTACCGGGTGGTGGTGGTAACAGTGACTAAGGTTCAGGGTAGAGTACCGGGTGGTGGTGGTAACAGTGACTAAGGTTCAGGGTAGAGTACCGGGTGGGAGCCGTAACAGTGACTAAGGTTCAGGGTAGAGTACCGGGTGGTGGTGGTAACAGTGACTAAGGTTCAGGGTAGAGTACCGGGTGGTGGTGGTAACAGTGACTAAGGTTCAGGGTAGAGTACCGGGTGGGAGCCGTAACAGTGACTAAGGTTCAGGGTAGAGTACCGGGTGGGAGCCGTAACAGTGACTAAGGTTCAGGGTAGAGTACCGGGTGGTGGTGGTAACAGTGACTAAGGTTCAGGGTAGAGTACCGGGTGGTGGTGGTAACAGTGACTAAGGTTCAGGGTAGAGTACCGGGTGGGAGCCGTAACAGTGACTAAGGTTCAGGGTAGAGTACCGGGTGGGAGCCGTAACAGTGACTAAGGTTCAGGGTAGAGTACTGGGTGGGAGCCGTAACAGTGACTAAGGTTCAGGGTAGAGTACCGGGTGGTGGTGGTAACAGTGACTAAGGTTCAGGGTAGAGTACCGGGTGGTGGTGGTAACAGTGACTAAGGTTCAGGGTAGAGTACTGGGTGGTGGTGGTAACAGTGACTAAGGTTCAGGGTAGAGTACCGGGTGGTGGTGGTAACAGTGACTAAGGTTCAGGGTAGAGTACCGGGTGGGAGCCGTAACAGTGACTAAGGTTCAGGGTAGAGTACCGGGTGGGAGCCGTAACAGTGACTAAGGTTCAGGGTAGAGTACCGGGTGGTGGTGGTAACAGTGACTAAGGTTCAGGGTAGAGTACCGGGTGGTGGTGGTAACAGTGACTAAGGTTCAGGGTAGAGTACCGGGTGGTGGTGGTAACAGTGACTAAGGTTCAGGGTAGAGTACCGGGTGGGAGCCGTAACAGTGACTAAGGTTCAGGGTAGAGTACCGGGTGGGAGCCGTAACAGTGACTAAGGTTCAGGGTAGAGTACCGGGTGGTGGTGGTAACAGTGACTAAGGTTCAGGGTAGAGTACCGGGTGGTGGTGGTAACAGTGACTAAGGTTCAGGGTAGAGTACCGGGTGGTGGTGGTAACAGTGACTAAGGTTCAGGGTAGAGTACCGGGTGGGAGCCGTAACAGTGACAAGGTTCAGGGTAGAGTACTGGGTGGTAGCCGTAACAGTGACTAAGGTTCAAGGCAGGGTCCTGGGCGAAGGTAGACTAGTGATGGCTGTTTAACAGTCTGATGGCCTGGAGAAAGAAGCTGTTTTTCAGTCTCTCGGTCCCTGCTTTGATACACCTGTACTGGGTCCACCTTCTGGATGATAGCGGGGTGAACAGGCAGTGGCTCAGGTGGTTGTTGTCCTTGATGATCTTGATGATGTCCTGGAGGGCAGATAGTGTGTCCCCGGTGATGCGTTGGGCTGGCAGCACCACCCTCTGGCAAAGCCCTGCAATTGAAGAGGGTGAAATATCCATACCAGGCTATGATAGAGGCCTTGCCAAATTTCTTCAGTCTCTTGAGGTTGAAGAGGCACCGTTGAGCCTTCTTCACAACACTGTCTGTGTAAAGGGACAATTTCAGGTCCCTATTTTGACCCTGTGGAAGTGCTCTCTCTGCTGTCTCTCTTCATTTTGTTGACGTTGAGGGAGACGTTGTTTTCCTGACACAACTCAGGCTGTCTCGTCATAATTGGTAATCAGGCCTACCAGTGTTGTGTCGTCAGTAAACTTGACGATTGAGTTGGAGATGTGCGTAGCCACAGAGTCGTGGGTGAACAGGGAGGACAGGAGGGAGCAGGTGAACAGGGAGGACGGGAGGGAGCAGGTGAACAGGGAGGACAGGAGGGAGCAGGTGAACAGGGAGGACAGGAGGCCGCAGGTGAACAGGGAGGACAGGAGGCAGCAGGTGAACAGGGAGGACAGGAGGGAGCAGGTGAACAGGGAGGACAGGAGGGAGCAGGTGAACAGGGAGGACAGGAGGGAGCAGGTGAACAGTGAGGACAGGAGGGAGCAGGTGAACAGGGAGGACAGGAGGGAGCAGGTGAACAGGGAGGACAGGAGGGAGCAGGTGAACAGGGAGGACAGGAGGGAGCAGGTGAACAGGGACGACAGGAGGGAGCAGGTGAACAGGGAGGACAGGAGGGAGCAGGTGAACAGGGAGGACAGGAGGGAGCAGGTGAACAGGGAGGACAGGAGGGAGCAGGTGAACAGGGAGGACAGGAGGGAGCAGAAGTTTAGTACCCTCCCGTCCTCCCTGTTCACCCACGACTGCGTGGCTATGCACATCTCCAACTCAATCGTCAAGTTTACTGATGACACAACACCGTTTAGTTCAGATACTTTCACTTTCTTGGGAACAGGAACGATGGTGCTCATCTTGAAGCAAGTGAGGACAACAAACGGGGATAGGGAGATATTGAATATGTCTGTAAACACTCCAGCCGGCTGGTCTGCGCATGCTCTGAGGACACGGCTTGTGATGCCGTCTGGGCCTAGCAATGGTTAACACTCCTTAAGAGTCGTCGGGGTGTCGGCTTGTGGGGTAATGTACACGGCAGTGACTATAACCGAAGATAATTCTCTCAGGAGGTAATGCGGTTGGTATTTGACGTTGAGGTACTCCAGATCAGGACAACAAAAGGACTTGAGTTCCTGTACGTTACCACAATCACACCATGAGTTGTTAATCATGACCTCTCCACCTCTTTGTTTCCTGCAGAGTTCTTTGTTCCTGTTCTGCACAATGAACAGAGAACCCTGCTGGTTGGCTGGTGTGTGGTGTGTGTTTCTGTGGGGTCAACTACCCTGACTGTGTGTTCCTGCAGTATGTTTCTGTGGGGTCAACTTCCCTGACTGTGTGTTAGAGTGGTAGTGTGTTTCTGTGGGGTCAACTTCCCTGACTGTGTGTTCCTGCAGTGTGTTTCTGTGGGGTCAACTTCCCTGACTGTGTGTTAGAGTGGCAGTGTGTTTCTGTGGGGTCAACTTCCCTGACTGTGTGTTCCTGCAGTGTGTTTCTGTGGGGTCAACTCCCCTGACTGTGTGTTAGAGTGGTAGTGTGTTTCTGTGGGGTCAACTCCCCTGACGGTGTGTTAGAGTGGTAGTGTGTTTCTGTGGGGTCAACTTCCCTGACTGTGTGTTAAGGCAGTGGGTTTCCGTGGGGTCAACTTCCCTGACTGTGTGTTAAGGCAGTGTGTTTCCGTGGGGTCAACTTCCCTGACTGTGTGTTCCTGCAGTATGTTTCTGTGGGGTCAACTCCCCTGACTGTGTGTTACAGTGGCAGTGTGTTTCTGCTTCAGTTCTCCTCGGCCCCATGCAGCCCTTCTCTCAGCAGGTTACACAGAAAACATGTCATTCTAATCAGCCTCTCAGGAAAAGGCCAGGACTAACCAAACCATTCACTGCTGACCGGTTGAGATGCTGAAATGCCCAAATCCACTATTTGACATTCAAGACAGTTTGCTGTCAGCCTTTATTAATACAAAGTACCACTCAACAGTATCAGTTTGGGACGCGGAGTCTTGAGGACAGGCACAAATAAACTATTATTTCTGCTGGTGAGTAAATCAGCCTGGTCTCATAGACTAGACATAACATAATACATGTAAATCCAAAACACTCAAATTAGTATGATATGTTTCGATTGTTATGGTTACATAAGACAGAAGCTCACTTAATGCAAAAACGAAAGTAGGGTGGTTGATCAGGGTGGATGGGTAGGCCTGTCATGCGAACGTCTAGCAACCCAATGGTTGTGTGTTTAAATCTCAAAACCGGACAATTTTAGCTAATTAGCATCTACTTTTTTGTTACTTTGCAACTGCTTACCATATTAGCTAACCATTTCCCTTTCCCTAACCCCTAACCGAACTCCTAACCTTAACGTTAGCCGCCTAGCTAGCGGTTAGCCGCCTAGCTAACGGTTAGCCACAACAAATTGGACTTCGTAACACATCATACATTTAGCAAATTCGTTAACATATCATACGAATTGTAAAATCGCAACATATCATATGATCAAGACAAAACAGATTATTGTAGACTACAGGCAAAGGAGGATGGAGCACGCCCCCATTCTCATAGACGGGGCTGCAGTAGAGCAGGTTGAGAGCTTCAAGTTCCTTGGTGTCCACATCAACAACAAACTAACATGGTCCAAGCACACTAAAGACAGTCGTGCAGAGTGACCTCGAAAGCTTTTATCAGCCTGCGTAAACCTCTTCATTGGCACCAGGACATATTTATCTGTTGCTTCAACAACCACCTTAACAGCCTCAGCAGAAACACCATCTCTAATGGCTGTTATCTGCTCTCTCTGCCACAGCCAGGTCAAAACACTGTAGTATATTACTGGAGAATTGGATTTCGTAGACTTTTAGTAGCCATCAGCATACCACCCTGCATACCACTGCTGGCTTGCTTCTGAAGCTAAACAGAGTTGGTCCTGGTCAGTCCCTGGATGGGAGATCAGATGCTGCTTGAAGTGGTGTTGGAGGGCCAGTAGGAGGCACCCTTTCCTCTGGTCTAAAGAAAACATCCCAGGGTAGTGATTGGTGTAGGGTGCTGTCTTTCGGATGGGACGTTAAACAGGTGTCCTGACTCTCTGTGGTCACTAAAAGATCCCATGGCATTTGTCGTAAGAGTACGGATGTTAACCCCAGTGTCCTGGATAAATTACCAGTCTGGCCTTCAAACCATCACGGCCACCAAATCACTTACAATTGTCTCATTCCTCTCCCTTGTAACTATTCCCCAGGTCGTTGCTGTAAATGAGAATGTGTTCTCAGTCAATTTACCAGGTTAAAATAAACATATTTTGTTTGAGGTGTCTCTCTACTAAAAGTGTAATAAATGAGATTACAATGTGGGAGATTAGGATGCAATTTAAACACAACCATAGGAGAATCATCTGGTATCAGATTGAAAATCTCAAATCTCAAATGTCTCTTACAGGCATTCTCCGGCACTTGTGTTTCCTGTTTGTTGTTGCCATTAGTTCTAATAGGAGCCCTCACGAGCCAAAAGGCTGTCCCCGATAATGGCGTTCTACATCACATATGTGCAGATCTGTGCAGCACGTCGTTGCTCTCTCTCTCTCTCTGCTGTGGGAGCATTATGTGCATCTTGCTAGCTGTCTGGCTCGGATTTTAGCGGAAATACGTAGGCTAGTGGGCGTGCAAAGAGCTTATGGCGCTCCGTATCGCTTCGCCATGCGCCGCCCAAATGTTGTAACAATGCGGAGGGCTCCATATAGGGGTTGCCATGGTGACGGCGACTTGGTCAGATGTGATGTGAGCGAGCGCTCCTCGTGGATTTGGACGCCTGCTCTCAAATTTTTCCGATTCATGTCATAACTGTGAACAGACTACGCGACTAAATAGTTACATGTGACTTTTGTGTGTCAGGAATATCTTTAGTTTTTTGTATTTTTTAAAACATTCTAGACCTGTTGCCAGCTAGTTAGCTAGCAGGCTAACCTGAGGTAAAATGATCAAACGAGACAAACGGAAAAAGGAGAAGCAGAACAGGCAGAAAATCACTCCTGCCCTAGAACACTGTTACCCGGCTCAATGCAGTGGGCCGGCTCAATGAGTACTACTTCTGAACACGAAATGACAACGGATGGAAACTTTTTTTCGCCATTGTACCAAAGAGAGCAAACACAGAACCATCTTTACTTGAGCTACAACAAAACATAATTGGGTCTCTAACACTGAAAACGAATGAGAGAAGGAGAACCTTGCATGCATGATCAGAGACAACACAATTTATTGAGGGCCTAAACGAGTCACTGCTCAGTACTAGACGCTCTAAATCTATTGAGGGCACGAATCACCTCAATACTATTATTTAATATTTAATATGGTTCTACACAATACCATAGGACAGATCAAAGACACAGTGAATTATATAGGGATAAAAAATGACACAAGAGAAGGAAATAATGAAGAACCTTCATCTTCCCCCAGTTGTCAATAAAACACAAGTTTTACGGCGAGACATAGATTTGTCTTTCTGACTAAGGCTTATCTAAGGCCTTCGTATGTGTTCTCTTGTCTTGACAATCCCAAATCTATTTTCTCCCAATTAGATAAGACGCTGTTTAACTTTATTTGGAAAAATAAACCTCACAAAGTGAACAAAAATATGTTCTTTAAACAGAGTGAACGAGGGCAGTGCTAATGTGTTGAACTTCACCAATTTTTACCAAGTCTTAAAGATACCCTGGATAAAGCTTTACTTTAAGGACACAAAACAGTTTTTGGTTTACATTATCATATCTTATTTTCATTACATTACATTACAAACTTCCTGCAAACTGGCTGATTTCCACAAACTATTTCTGAAACTATTGTCGCAACCCCTATTACCAGCCTGTTCAACCTCTCTTTCATATCGTCTAAGATCCCCAAGGATTGGAAATCTGCCGCAGTCATCCCCCTCTTCAAAGGGGGAGACACCCTGGACCCAAACTGTTACAGACCTATATCCATCCTGCCCTGCCTATCTAAGGTCTTCGAAAGCCAGGTCAACAAACAGGTCACTGAACATCTCGAATCCCACCGTACCTTCTCCGCTGTGCAATCTGGTTTCCGAGCCGGTCATAGGTGCACCTCAGCCACGCTCAAGGTCCTAAACGACATCATAACCGCCATCGATAAAAGACAGTACTGTGCCGCCGTCTTCATCGACCTTGCCAAGGCTTTCGACTCTGTCAATCAACATATTCTTATTGGCAGACTCAGTAGCCTCGGTTTTTCTGATGACTGCCTTGCCTGGTTCACCAACTACTTTGCAGACAGAGTTCAGTGTGTCAAATCGGAGGGCATGCTGTCCGGTCCTCTGGCAGTCTCTATGAGGGTGCCACAGGGTTCAAATCTCGGGCCGACTCATTTCTCTGTATATATCAATGATGTTGCTCTTGCTGCGGGCGATTCCCTGATCCACCTCTATGCAGACGACACCATTCTGTATACTTCTGGCCCGTCCTTGGACACTGTGCTATCTAACCTCCAAACAAGCTTCAATGCCATACAACACTCCTTCCGTGGCCTCCAACTGCTCTTAAACGCTAGTAAAACCAAATGCATGCTTTTCAACCGATCGCTGCCTGCACCTGCATGCCCGACGAGCATCACCACCCTGGATGGTTCCGACCTTGAATATGTGGACACCTATAAGTACCTAGGTGTCTGGCTAGACTGTAAACTCTTCTTCCAGACTCATATCAAACATCTCCAATCTAAAATCAAATCTAGTCGGCTTTCTATTCCGCAACAAAATAAAGGTGAAATAAAATTTAAAAAATATTAGATCCTCCAGATGTTTTTGGGGGGAATAAATTGATGTAAGTCCCTTTGGTTAATCACAACACTCTCACAAAGGTACAGGACACATCTCTCTCACTAGTTTCCATAGACAAATTTCATTGAAATGTAAGGTTAAGAGGGTTAGGCACATTTTAAGAAGATACATTGTACAAATAGTCGGGGTTAATGATTTGTGACTGTGGTAACTAGTGACGAACCAACTTCGTCACTCGCTAATGCGATTAGCATGATGTTGTAAGTAACAAGAGCATTTCCCAGGACAGAGACATGTCTGATATTGGCAGAAAGCTTAACTTCCTGTTCATCCAACTGCACTGTCCAATTTACAGTGAAATTATACCATGCTATCGTTAGAGGAGAGTGCACAGCTATGAACTTGAATATGTATTAATAAACCAACTAGGCACATTTGGGCAGTCTTGATACAACATTTTGAACAGAAATGCAATGGTTCATTGGATCGTCTAAAACTTTGCACGTACACTGCTGCCATCTAGTGGCCAGAATCTAAACTGCACCTGGGCAAGAATAATACATCATGGCCTATCACTTGCATTTCAAAGATAAATAAATGTTTTTTTCTTTGTCTTGTCTTTTACCAGATCTAATTTGTTATATTCTCCTACATTAATTTCACATTTCCATAAACTTCAAAGTGTTTCCTTTCAAATGGTACCAATAATAACCATATCCTTGCTTCAGGGCCTGAGTTACAGGCAGTTAGATTTGGGAATGTCCTTTTAGGCGAACATTTGAAAAAAAGGGGCCGATCCTTAAGCGGTTGGGGTGGAGACCTACAAGGTATAAATACGGCTCCGGTGGGTGGGAGCGTCACCTGCCTACGCACCTTCACAACGGATAGAATGTGGAACTTTACACCGATGACGCTATGCCTTCTCAGTGTTGCCGGTGAGTGTTGTTCATCTTGACTTTTACATAATTAGTACCAAGTGGCAGTCAAATAGTTTTATTAAATAACAATAAAAAAAAACGGCACATTAACTACTAAGAGCAGTTTAGACAAAGACAGCGAACTGCCTTGATGACCGACGCGCATTTTTTTGACTAGAGAAAACATGAACCTTTTTGTCGTTTTAGATTGGAAATCACATCTGACGTTTAAATAATTTAATGAGCCTCCGGTTTAATATCTTTCTCTGTTTTTAGTTTTGGCACGAGGAGCGAGTCTCCCAGACGGAACCACAGAGGTAAGCAGGCTAAACGCGTTGTTTACTTCGTGTAGTGAAAGGCGATGTGCCTTTCTAAAACACGTTGCTCTATGTGCTGGATTACTTCATGTAGAACTGTGGTATGGGTCTTCCTCTGGACAAAATTCAGTTCACCAAGTACACCCGTATGTTTAGTCACTTCCTTAGTTGACATTACATTCAGGGCTGCATTCATTAGTTGGATTATGTTGCGAAACGTTTTGAAACTAACTATTTACTCCATGTAAAATGTTTTGCAGTAAACGAGAATTTCTATTGGACAAACGTTCTGTTTGATTCCAAGAATAAACTGTAATTGGCTTCCATTGCGAAACGTTTTGCAACAGAATCTGACTAATGAATACACCCCAGGTGCACTGCACCAGTGGAAGGAGCAGGGAAGGTATGGTTTGTTCCCTGTTTTCCATGTTCTCTTCATATGGTGTAATACCAGTACACTATTACAACCCTGTTCTCTTCATATTGGCTCATTCCAGAACACTATTACCAATACCTCGCTTTATTTATTGAGACAAGTCCTTTACTAGTCTGTTGGACCAAAAAAACAGGTTGACTGTTCCCAGTACACTATTACCAACACCCCATTTTAGTACAGAACCTGGTCTTTGTCCAACAGGCTGACTGTTCCCAGTACAACTTGCCCATGTGCCCCCGCAACTTCGAGCCAGTGTGTGGAAGCGACGGCACCAACTACTCTAATGAATGCATGCTGTGCTTTCAGAACATGTAAGTATCCAACTTAAGCTTTCAACAACTGACTTCTCTTTCTCTCTTGCTCTGTGCCTGTCTTGTTCGGGTCTGCCTGCCTTGTTTCGCTCGGTGTTTAAAAAATAATAATTCTGCTCGTGTGTGTGTTCCCAGGGAACGGAAGAGTAACATTCTCATCCGGAGTAAAGGAGAGTGCTGAACCAGACATGACCGTCCATTGTCTCAGCGACACACCAGGCCCCCTCAACATTACTTTAAACCACTTCCTGTTGTCTTGTCAAAACACTGACGTATTTTCTATTGCTTTCTAAATGCTGAGGAGACGGTAAACGATTTGTCTCGATATACTTTGAGCCGTTTCCTCAACACCTGTTTCCTTCTCCAAACCTTATGGGCTCCCTGTTTGTCTTCTGTAGAGCACTTAACCCCCTAGTCTTTAAGACTTGTGTAGTGTACCTTGGTGGCAAAATTGAATTTTAAATGGAATAATCTTTATTGTGTTTTTACTTGGCCATCCTTTTAAAAATCTGTAATTAAAACAATTTTAGCAAAGTTCCTTGTCAACTGTCAGGTTCTGGATTTAATTTTTATTTAACCAGGAAGGGCTCATTGAAATTAATCTCTTTTTCAAGAGTGCCCTGGCCAAGATGGGCAGCACCTAGTCATTGCAAAAAATTAGACAACATGAAAAACTACAAGTAATCTAGTAAAAACTATTGACTTCACGAGTATAAAACAGATTAAAAATTAAATACATTGACAGGTCAGGGAATCAGCCTCAAAATCCTTAACAGCAATCTGGACAAGTTCTTCCAGTTTAAAAGTATAGCTGAAATGTGGAGGAACTGGTTCTGCAGGACCCATGACGTCTGGTTTTTGTTTAGTCATTATGATCCCTACAAAGGTACAGTGGGAATGGAAAATGTTGTCCTTTTAAAATACAAATGGATTTAACATTTAACCAAGCCCTTAACCAACAATGCAGTTCTATGAAAATAATTAAAAAGCAATAGACTATATACAGGGGATACCGGTTAGTGTAAGTGACTATTCCTTGATAGAGTAGCACCAGTGTGTTGGGGGGGGGGGGCGGCAATGCAAATAGTCTTGGAAGCCATTTGATTAGCTGTTCAGGAGTCTTATGGCTTGGGGGTAGAAGCTGTTTAGAAGCCTCTTGGACTTGGTGCTCCGGTACCGCTTGCCGTGTGGTAGCAGAGAAGTGTATGACTAGGGTGGCTGGAGTCTTTGACCATTTTTAGGGCTTTCCTATGACACCGTCTGGTATAGAGTTCCTGGATGGCAGGAAGCTTGTCCCCAGTGATGTACTGGGATGTACACACTACCCTCTGTAGTGCCTTGGCCCCAGTGATGTACTGGGATGTACACACTACCCTCTGTAGTGCCTTGGCCCCAGTGATGTACTGGGATGTACACACTACCCTCTGTAGTGCCTTGGCCCCAGTGATGTACTGGGATGTACACACTACCCTCTGTAGTGCCTTGGCCCCAGTGATGTACTGGGATGTACACACTACCCTCTGTAGTGCCTTGGCCCCAGTGATATACACACTACCCTCTGTAGTGCCTTGCGGTCGGAGGCCGAGCAGTTGCCATACCAGCCAGTGATTCAACGCTCTCGATGGTGCAGCTGTAGAACCTTTTGAGGATCTGACGACCCATGCCAAATCATTTCAGTCTCCTGAGTGGGAATAGGTTTTGTCGTGCCCTATTCACGACTCTCTTGGTGTGCTTGGACCATGTTAGTTTAATGTGGACACCAAGGAAGTTGAAGCTCTCAACCTGCTCCACTACAGCCCCATCGATGAGAATGGGGGCGTGCTTGGTCCTCCTTTTCCTGTAGTCCATAATCATCTCCTTTGTCTTGATCACGTTGAGGGAGAGGTTGTTGTCCTGGCACCACACGGTCAGGTCTCTGACCTCCCTATAGGTTGTGTTGTCATCAGCAAACTTAATGATGTTGGAGTCATGCAGGGTCCCTGTGTTGAAGATCAGCTTGACAGATGTGTTACCTACCCTCACCACCTGGGGGCTGCCCGTCAGGAAGTCCAGGATCCAGTCGCAGAGGGAGGTGTACAATCCCAGGGTCCTTAGCTTAGTGATGAGCTTTGAGGGCACTATGGTGTTGAATGCTGAGCTGTCTTCAATGAACAGCATTCTCACGTAGGTGTTCCTTTTTGTCCGGGGGGGGCAAATTAGAGTGGTTCTAGGTTTTCTGGGATGTTGATGTGAGTCATGACCAGCCTTTCAAAGCATTTCATGGCTACAGACGTGAGTGCTACGGGTCGGTAGTCATTTAGGCAGGTTACATTTGGTGTTACAGATTCCATGATAGAAATATGAAGGTAGTGGACGTGACATATGTAGCGTCTCCTCTATAGCAGGAACTCTGCCTCTAAATGTCAATCACGCTGTAACAGCTGAACTTCTGTGATGTGCATTGAATAGAGCCCTAACGAAATGTTGTCATCACCATTAGCATTACTGTGTCTTCAAGGATTTGACCTGTTGGAAATTCTGTCTTTTTTGTTGAGGCCTGCCTACATTTCTCAGTCTGTGTGTTTGAAGCTTTCTTCTCTCTTACTCTGTACAGACACCTCTTTAATGGCACTTTCTACGTGCAGAATTGTACATTTTTCACTGATTGGCTTCATGTTTCAAAGTATGTATTTACAGTTTCTTCTGAAAATGTTCCTACCCTTTGACTTATTTCACATTTTCTTACAGCGTGATTTCAAAATGGATTAAACATTTTTTTCTCACCCATATACACACAATATCCAATCATGACCAAGTGAAAACCATGTTTTTTTAAGATATGTTTGCAAAATTATTGTATTAAATTAGATACAGAAATATATAAGTATTCACACCCATTTGCACACCCATTTGCACCCCATCTATCTGGGGTATTATATATAGATTATAAAACTATATCTAGAAATCTGGGGTATTATATATTATATAACTATATATCTGGGATACTATATATCTGGGGTATTATATAACTATATATCTGGGGTATTATATAACTATATATCTGGGATATTATATAACTATATATCTGGGATATTATATATCTGGGGTATTATATATCTATATATCTGGGGTATTATATATATCTATATCTATATATCTGGGGTATTATATATCTATATATCTAAATATCTATATCTATATATCTGGGGTATTATATATCTATATATCTGGGGTATTATATATATTATATATCTAAATATCTATATCTATATATCTGGGGTATTATATATATTATATATCTAAATATCTATATCTATATATCTGGGGTATTATATTATATATCTAAATATCTATATATATCTGGGGTATTATATATTATATATCTATATATCTGGGGTATTATATATTATATATCTATATATCTGGGGTATTATATATTATATATCTATATCTATATATCTGGGGTATTATATATATTATATATCTATATCTATATATCTGGGGTATTATATATATATAATATATCTGTATATCTGGGGTATTATATATACATATATCTATATATATATCTATATATCTATATATATATCTGGGGTATTATATATCTATATCAATATATCTATATATCTGGGGTATTATATATATCTATATATATATATCTGGGGTATTAAATATATTCTATATCTATATTCAATATCTTTATATCTATAGTGTTGAAGTGTCAGAGAGCATAGTGGTTTCCATTGAGAAATTGAAAGAAACTATGGAACTACTCAGACTTTGTCTAGAGCTGGCCGTCCGACCAAACTGAGCTACCGGGCAAGAAGGACCTTGGTCAGGGAGGAAGAAACCAATGACCACTCTGACAGAAGTACAGAGTTCCTTGGCTGAGATGTGAGAACTTGCCAGAAGGACAACAGTCTCCACAGCACTTCACTAATCTGGGCTTTATGGAAGAGTGGCCAGAAGGACAACAGTCTCCACAGCACTTCACTAATCTGGGCTTTATGGAAGAGTGGCCAGAAGGACAACAGTCTCCACAGCACTTCACTAATCTGGGCTTTATGGAAGAGTGGCCAGAAGGACAACAGTCTCCACAGCACTTCACTAATCTGGGCGTTATGGAAGAGTGGCCAGAAGGACAACAGTCTCCACAGCACTTCACTAATCTGGGCGTTATGGAAGAGTGGCCAGAAGGACAACAGTCTCCACAGCACTTCACTAATCTGGGCGTTATGGAAGAGTGGCCAGAAGGACAACAGTCTCCACAGCACTTCACTAATCTGGGCGTTATGGAAGAGTGGCCAGAAGGACAACAGTCTCCACAGCACTTCACTAATCTGGGCTTTATGGAAGAGTGGCCAGAAGGACAACAGTCTCCACAGCACTTCACTAATCTGGGCGTTATGGAAGAGTGGCCAGAAGGACAACAGTCTCCACAGCACTTCACTAATCTGGGCGTTATGGAAGAGTGGCCAGAAGGACAACAGTCTCCACAGCACTTCACTAATCTGGGCTTTATGGAAGAGTGGCCAGAAGGACAACAGTCTCCACAGCACTTCACTAATCTGGGCTTTATGGAAGAGTGGCCAGAAGGACAACAGTCTCCACAGCACTTCACTAATCTGGGCTTTATGGAAGAGTGGCCAGAAGGACAACAGTCTCCACAGCACTTCACTAATCTGGGCGTTATGGAAGAGTGGCCAGAAGGACAACAGTCTCCACAGCACTTCACTAATCTGGGCTTTATGGAAGAGTGGCCAGAAGGACAACAGTCTCCACAGCACTTCACTAATCTGGGCTTTATGGAAGAGTGGCCAGAAGGACAACAGTCTCCACAGCACTTCACTAATCTGGGCTTTATGGAAGAGTGGCCAGAAGGACAACAGTCTCCACAGCACTTCACTAATCTGGGCTTTATGGAAGAGTGGCCAGAAGGACAACAGTCTCCACAGCACTTCACTAATCTGGGCGTTATGGAAGAGTGGCCAGAAGGACAACAGTCTCCACAGCACTTCACTAATCTGGGCTTTATGGAAGAGTGGCCAGAAGGACAACAGTCTCCACAGCACTTCACTAATCTGGGCTTTATGGAAGAGTGGCCAGAAGGACAAGAGTCTCCACAGCACTTCACTAATCTGGGCTTTATGGAAGAGTGGCCAGAAGGACAACAGTCTCCACAGCACTTCACTAATCTGGGCTTTATGGAAGAGTGGCCAGAAGGACAACAGTCTCCACAGCACTTCACTAATCTGGGCTTTATGGAAGAGTGGCCAGAAGGACAACAGTCTCCACAGCACTTCACTAATCTGGGCTTTATGGAAGAGTGGCCAGAAGGACACTACTCCTGAGAGAAAGGTACATGACAGCACACCTGATGTTTGCATAAAGGGATGTGAAAGACAGAGCATAAAGCAAAATATTCTGTGGTCTGATGAGACAAAGATGTAACTGTTTGGCCTGAA
This sequence comes from Oncorhynchus masou masou, assembly GCF_036934945.1. Classification (NCBI taxonomy): domain Eukaryota; kingdom Metazoa; phylum Chordata; class Actinopteri; order Salmoniformes; family Salmonidae; genus Oncorhynchus; species Oncorhynchus masou. The sequence goes on along the minus strand of NC_088243.1, from coordinate 93,061,310 downwards.
TGCAAAGCGCTACGTCTGGAGAAAACCAGGCACAGCTCATCACCCATCTAACACCCTCCCTACCGTGAAGCATGGTGGTGGCAGCATCATGCTATGGGGATGCTTTTCAGCGGCAGGGAACTGGGAGACTGGTAAGGATAGAGGGAACAATGAATGGAGCCAAATACAGGCAAATCATTGTGAACCTGCTTCAGAGTGCAAACGACCTTAGACTGGGGCAAAGATTTACCTTCCATCGGGACAATGACCCCAAGCATACAGCCAAAACTACGCTGGAATGGCTTCAGAACAAGAATGTGAAAGAATGTGGCCCAGCAAAAGCAAAGACTTGAATCACATTGAAAACCCGTGGAAAGGCTCCCTAATCTAACATAACAGAGCTTGACAAAATCTGCAAGGAATAATGGGAGAAAATCCCCAAATCCAGTTGTGCAAAGCTGATACAGACATTCCCAAGACAACTCAAAGCTGATACAGACATACCCAAGACGACTCAAAGCTGATACAGACATACCCAAGACGACTCAAAGCTGATACAGACATACCCAAGACGACTCAAAGCTGATACAGACATTCCCAAGACTGTAAAGCTGATACAGACATTCCCAAGACGACTCAGAGCTGATACAGACATTCCCAAGACAACTCAAAGCTGATACAGACATTCCCAAGACGACTCAAAGCTGATACAGACATTCCCAAGACAACTCAAAGCTGATACAGACATTCCCAAGACTGTAAAGCTGATACAGACATTCCCAAGACTGTAAAGCTGATACAGACATTCCCAAGACTGTAAAGCTGATACAGACATTCCCAAGACTGTAAAGCTGATACAGACATTCCCAAGACGACTCAAAGCTGATACAGACATTCCCAAGACGACTCAAAGCTGATACAGACATACCCAAGACGACTCAACGCTGATACAGACATACCCAAGACGACTCAACGCTGATACAGACATACCCAAGACGACTCAACGCTGATACAGACATACCCAAGACGACTCAACGCTGATCCAGACATTCCCAAGACGACTCCAAGCTGATACAGACATACCCAAGAGGTGTGCAGCGTTGATCAATGGTTAGCGGTTACCGCTCTAAGAGAAGCATCATCTGTTAAAAAACAACAACATTTAATTAAACGGTCGTCTCTATTACTTAGCTCACTAACGAAGCGTAAAGAAGAACAAAGCTTTATCCAACACACAAATATAATGTCAGCCCCCTATTTGAGATGTAATACTTCTATTAAACACAGTGGGGTGAGGTGGTGGAGGGGTTTGATTGGCTTTGTGTTCTGAGACAGCCACGTTCAAGGGATATTAATGTCCACACAGAAACATAGTGTATTTTCCTCTAAAGATACAACAGATCATCCCTTCTAACCATTGTGATTTCCTATTCCCTATTTCCTATTCCCCATTTACTATGTTTCATAATAAGAGAGCATCTGGGAATTTGCTCTCAGTTTGCCAACACCACCACCTCCCACCCATTTCCTTTTGATTTGGGGAACTTCCTCTTCTATCAACTGGTCTCCATTGGTGTGCCAGAGCGGGCAGGAGGAAGTGTCGAGTCCAACACTGTGCCCCATGCCATCAATCATGCCCAAGTATAACCTACCTCACCTCTCATCACAAAGAACTGGTATAAACTACCTAACCTCTCATCACAAAGAACTGGTATAAACTACCTAACCTCTCATCACAAAGAACTGGTATAAACTACCTCACCTCTCATCACAAAGAACTGGTATAAACTACCTCACCTCTCATCACAAAGAACTGGTATAAACTACCTCACCTCTCATCACAAAGAACTGGTATAAACTACCTCACCTCTCATCACAAAGAACTGGTATAAACTACCTCACCTCTCATCACAAAGAACTGGTATAAACTACCTCACCTCTCATCACAAAGAACTGGTATAAACTACCTCACCTCTCATCACAAAGAAAACAATGAAAGTGAAACTTGATTTGTTATGGTACGTCATCAATCAAACCACATTGTGTTGCTGCCATGCTGTGTTGTCATGTGTTGCTGCCATGTTGTTGTTATGTTGTGTTGCTGCCATGCTGTGTTGTCATGTGTTGCTACCATGTTGTTGTGTTGCTACCATGCTCTGTTGTCATGTGTTGCTGTCATGCTATGTTGTTGTCTTAGGTCTCTCTTTATGTAGTGTTGTGTTGTCTCTCTTGTTGTGATGTGTGTTTTGTCCTATATTTATATTGTATTTATTTTTAATCCCTGTCCCCCGTCCAAACAGGAGGCCTTTAGCCTTTTGGGAGGCCGTAATTGTAAATAAGAATTTATTCTTAACTGACTTGCCGAGTTCAATAAAGGTTCAATAAAATACCCCAAAATAAAAAGTTAGAACTGGCATCTCCACTGCACCTACAGACCGATACAGCATCTCTACCTACAGACCGATACAGCATCTCTACCTACAGACCTATACAGCATCTCTACCTACAGACCGATACAGCATCTCTACCTACAGACCGATACAGCATCTCTACCTACAGACCGATACAGCATCTCTACCTATAGACCTATACAGCATCTCTATCTACAGACCTATACAGCATCTCTACCTACAGACCTATACAGCATCTCTGCCCACAGACCGATACAGCATCTCTACCTATAGACCTATACAGGATCTCTATCTACAGACCTATACAGCATCTCTATCTACAGACCGATACAGCATCTCTACCTACAGACCGATACAGCATCTCTACCTATAGACCTATACAGCATCTCTACCTACAGACCGATACAGCATCTCTACCTATAGACCTATACAGCATCTCTACCTATAGACCTATACAGCATCTCTATCTACAGACCGATACAGCATCTCTACCTATAGACCGATACAGCATCTCTACCTACAGACCTATACAGCATCTCTACCTACAGACCGATACAGCATCTCTATCTACAGACCGATACAGCATCTCTACCTATAGACCGATACAGCATCTCTACCTACAGACCTATACAGCATCTCTACCTACAGACCGATACAGCATCTCTACCTATAGACCGATACAGCATCTCTACCTACAGACCGAAACAGCATCTCTACCTATAGACCGATACAGCATCTCTGCCTACAGACCTATACAGCATCTCTGCCTACAGACCTATACAGCATCTCTACCTACAGACCGATACAGCATCTCTACCTACAGACTGATACAGCATCTCTATCTACAGACCTATACAGCATCTCTACCTACAGACCTATACAGCATCTCTACCTACAGACCTATACAGCATCTCTGCCTACAGACCTATACAGCATCTCTATCTACACAACTATACAGCATCTCTATCTACAGACCTATACAGCATCTCTATCTACAGACCTATACAGCATCTCTATCTACACAACTATACAGCATCTCTACCTACAGACCTATACAGCATCTCTACCTACAGACCTATACAGCATCTCTACCTACAGACCTATACAGCATCTCTGCCTACAGACCTATACAGCATCTATATCTACATACCTATACAGCATCTCTATCTACACAACTATACAGCATCTCTATCTACACAACTATACAGCATCTCTACCTACAGACCTATACAGCATATCTATCTACAGACCTATACAGCATCTCTGCCTACAGACATATACAGATATCTCTACCTACAGACCTATACAGCATCTCTACCTATACAACTATGCAGCATCTCTGCCTACAGACCTATACAGCATCTCTACCTACAGACCTATACAGCATCCCTACCTACAGACCAATACAGCATCTCTTCCTATAGACCTATACAGCATCTCTGCCTACAGACCAATACAGCATCTCTACCTACAGACCAATACAGCATCTCTTCCTATAGACCTATACAGCATCTCTGCCTGCAGACCTATGCAGCATCTCTGCCTACACAACTATACAGCATCTCTACCTACATACCTATACAGCATGTCTATCTTCAGACCTATACAGCATCTCTGCCTATAGACCAGTACAGCATCTCTGCCTACAGACCAGTACAGCATCTCTACCTACAGACCTATACAGCATGTCTATCTTCAGACCTATACAGCATCTCTACCTATACACCAGTACAGCATCTCTGCCTACAGACCAGTACAGATATCTCTACCTACAGACCTATACAGCATCTCTACCTACAGACCTATACAGCATCTCTACCTACAGACCTATACAGCATCTCTACCTACAGACCTATACAGCATCTCTACCTACAGACCTATACAGCATGTCTATCTTCAGAACTATACAGCATCTCTGCCTATAGACCAGTACAGCATCTCTGCCTACAGACCAGTACAGCATCTCTACCTACAGACCTATACAGCATCTCTACCTACAGACCTATACAGCATCTCTACCTACAGACCTATACAGCATCTCTACCTACATACCTATACAGCATCTCTATCTACACAACTATACAGTATCTCTACCTACAGACCTATACAGCATCTCTACCTATACAACTATGCAGCATCTCTGCCTACAGACCTATACAGCATCTCTACCTATACAACTATGCAGCATCTCTGCCTACAGACCTATACAGCATCTCTACCTACAGACCTATACAGCATCCCTACCTACAGACCAATACAGCATCTCTTCCTATAGACCTATACAGCATCTCTGCCTACAGACCCATACAGCATCTATACCTACAGACCTATACAGCATCTCTATCTACACAACCATACAGCATCTCTATCTACAGACCTATGCAGCATCTCTGCCTACACAACTATACAGCATCTCTACCTACATACCTATACAGCATCTCTATCTACAGACCTATACAGCATGTCTATCTTCAGACCTATACAGCATCTCTGCCTGCAGACCTATGCAGCATCTCTGCCTACACAACTATACAGCATCTCTACCTACATACCTATACAGCATCTCTATCTACAGACCTATACAGCATGTCTATCTTCAGACCTATACAGCATCTCTACCTACAGACCTATACAGCATCTCTATCTACAGACCTATACAGCATGTCTATCTTCAGACCTATACAGCATCTCTGCCTATAGACCAGTACAGCATCTCTGCCTACAGACCAGTACAGCATCTCTACCTACAGACCTATACAGCATCTCTATCTACACAACTATACAGCATCTCTACCTATAGACCAGTACCTCATCTCTGCCTACAGACCAGTACAGCATCTCTACCTACAGACCTATACAGCATCTCTACCTACAGACCTATACAGCATCTCTACCTACAGACCTATACAGCATCTCTACCTACAGACCTATACAGCATCTCTACCTACAGACCTATACAGCATCTCTACCTACAGAATTATACAGCATCTCTGCCTACAGACCTAAACAGCATCTCTATCTACATACCTATACAGCATCTCTATCTACACAACTATACAGCATCTCTATCTACACAACTATACAGCATCTCTGCCTACAGAACTATACAGCATCTCTACCTACAGACCAGTACAGCATCTCTATCTACAAATCTATACAGCATCTCTGCCTACAGACCTATACAGCATCTCTACCTACAGACCTATACAGCATCTCTGCCTACAGACCTATACAGCATCTCTGCCTACAGACCTATACAGCATCTCTATCTACAGACCTATACAGCATCTCTACCTACAGACCTATACAGCATCTCTACCTACAGACCTATACAGCATCTCTACCTACAGACCTATACAGCATCTCTGCCTATAGACCTATACAGCATCTCTGCCTACAGACCAGTACAGCATCTCTCCCTACAGACCTATACAGCATCTCTGCCTATAGACCTATACAGCATCTCTGCCTACAGACCAGTACAGCATCTCTGCCTACAGACCAGTACAGCATCTCTCCCTACAGACCTATACAGCATCTCTACCTACAGACCAGTACAGCATCTCTGCCTACAGACCTATACAGCATCTCTGCCTACAGACCTATACAGCATCTCTACCTACAGACCAGTACAGCATCTCTATCTACAAATCTATACAGCATCTCTGCCTACAGACCTATACAGCATCTCTACCTACAGACCTATACAGCATCTCTGCCTACAGACCTATACAGCATCTCTGCCTACAGACCTATACAGCATCTCTATCTACAGACCTATACAGCATCTCTACCTACAGACCTATACAGCATCTCTACCTACAGACCTATACAGCATCTCTACCTACAGACCTATACAGCATCTCTGCCTATAGACCTATACAGCATCTCTGCCTACAGACCAGTACAGCATCTCTCCCTACAGACCTATACAGCATCTCTGCCTATAGACCTATACAGCATCTCTGCCTACAGACCAGTACAGCATCTCTGCCTACAGACCAGTACAGCATCTCTCCCTACAGACCTATACAGCATCTCTGCCTACAGACCAGTACAGCATCTCTCCCTACAGACCTATACAGCATCTCTACCTACAGACCAGTACAGCATCTCTGCCTACAGACCTATACAGCATCTCTGCCTACAGACCTATACAGCATCTCTATCTACAGACCTATACAGCATCTCTGCCTACAGACCTATACAGCATCTCTATCTACACAACTATACAGCATCTCTATCTACAGACCTATACAGCATCTCTATCTACAGACCGATACAGCATCTCTGCCTACAGACCTATACAGCATCTCTGCCTACAGACCAGTACAGCATCTCTGCCTACAGACCTATACAGCATCTCTGCCTACAGACCAGTACAGCATCTCTGCTACTCCCCCCCTGCTCTGTTCTACTCAGGTATTGCTGCTGGCACTTTAATGGCTCGTTGTGATGCTCCAACGTAATTAACACGTGTTTGGTCCCGTTCCGCTCACTCCATTCCAGACATTATTATGAGCTGTCCTCCCCTCTCACCAGCCGCAAATCCATTTGGAATTCAGGCTGTTGCAAAACATGGAATAAGTCAAGGGGTATGAATACTTTCTGATGGCACTGTATTTTCATAGAGAAACGCCCTGAAAAATAAGCCAACATACGGTTCTATGTTCCTCATTTAAAAACATTTTATACAGTCTTCTTATTTTTGTTACTGCGTCCAGTGAGCTTCAACCTGGAAAGTTGTGTTGTTTCCTTGTCAACTGGAAGGTTCTGGATGACAGGCTGAAATGTGGAGGAACTGGTTCTGCAGAAACCATGACGTCTGGTTGTTGTTGTTGTTTAGTCGTTAAGATTTCTACAAAGATACAGCGGGAATGGAAAACGATGTTCTTTAAAATACAAGAGGTCAAGTGAAATGTTGTGATTGGCAAAGTGATGTCTCTGGAGGATGGTTATCACTTCTCAACGCAGAGGCTGCCCCCTAGGGGTGAATTCACTAAATGCATCCTGTCTCTTTCCTCTCACAGAAGCCCTGTTTATATCTGGTTCGAACATGCGTCCTTTGTCCTGATCTTGTTCACATTTCTTTTTGGACCGATGTAGACAAAACAAAGGACACATTGTGATCAGATCTTCCTGATCACCTCTAGAGGTAGTCAGACACACACTGTGATCAGATCTTCCTGATCACCTCTAGAGGTAGTCAGACACACACTGTGATCAGATCTTCCTGATCACCTCTAGAGGTAGTCAGACACACACTGTGATCAGATCTTCCAGATCACCTCTGGAGGTAGTCAGACACACACTGTGTCTGGATATTGTACAAGTGTAGACAGATCTGGACAGAAAAAACATTTAAATCATAGATAATCTAGGCCCCTAAAATCATTGACATGTGGCACCATTGATTGATTACATTTCTGTCTTGCAATAAATAAATATTATTTTGAACGGATAGCTTTGAAATAATTTGCCTAAATGAAGGGACCAGGAAATGTGGTCACAATGCAGACAGTGGATGGATAACAGACACTTTTAATACTTTGTGTAGACATATTTCTGTAAATATGGGCACAATCAGAATGTAGAGCAGATCAGAACAAACCACCAGGTATAAACGGGGCCAGAGAGAACACCTGAATACACAAGAAATCACATTTACATTCTAGCACACCAAAGAATAAGTCTGTGCCCCAAATGGAACCCTATTCCCTATATAGTGTGCTACTTTAGACCAGGGACCTATGGAACCCTATTCCCTATATAGTGTGCTACTTTAGACCAGGGACCTATGGAACCCTATTCCCTATATAGTGTGCTACTTTAGACCAGGGACCTATGGAACCCTATTCCCTATATAGTGTGCTACTTTAGACCAGGGACCTATGGAACCCTATTCCCTATATAGTGTGCTACTTTAGACCAGGGACCTATGGAACCCTATTCCCTATATAGTGTGCTACTTTAGACCAGGGACCTATGGAACCCTATTCCCTATATAGTGTGCTACTTTAGACCAGGGACCTATGGAACCCTATTCCCTATATAGTGTGCTACTTTAGACCAGGGACCTATGGCACCCTATTCCCTATATAGTGTGCTACTTTAGACCAGGGACCTATGGAACCCTATTCCCTATATAGTGTGCTACTTTAGACCAGGGACCTATGGAACCCTATTCCCTATATAGTGTGCTACTTTAGACCGGGGACCTATGGAACCCTATTCCCTATATAGTGTGCTACTTTAGACCGGGGACCTATGGAACCCTATTCCCTATAAAGTGTGCTACTTTAGACCAGGGACCTATGGAACCCTATTCCCTATATAGTGTGCTACTTTAGACCAGGGACCTATGGAACCCTATTCCCTATATAGTGTGCTACTTTAGACCAGGGACCTATGGAACCCTATTCCCTATATAGTGTGCTACTTTAGACCAGGGACCTATGGAACCCTATTCCCTATATAGTGTGCTACTTTAGACCAGCGTAGTGCACTATAAGGAGACACCTGTATACTCTGTACAGCACGTTTTATTTAATAACACTCTGCATGTCTTGTTCAAACATCTTTCTGATCATAGTAAAAAGCCCTGAACAATTCGCCAATGTAAGGTTATATATTTTTCTCATTTATAAACATTACATAAACAGTCTCTTTTTGTTTTGCATATCTGTCTGCAGTGACCAATGTGCTTCTTCATTAATTCCACAACACCTTCATTTACAAATAGCATCATATTTAGAACTTGGACATGAAGACATTTGACAAACATTGTCTAAGGCACAAAGATAGAAGGTATTTGGCAGAGTGGTGACTCACAGAAGAGTCCCCTCAGCTGTCCTTCCAACACGTGAAGGTTTAAAACCACACAGTTAGAAAACCATGTGACAGGCAGGCAAACAGGAAAAGAAAGCCCTGCCGCCCTCAGCTATGGTAGAGAGAGTTTCAGGTAGAGAGAGAGAGAGAGAGTCTCGGGTAGAGAGAGAGAGAGAGAGTCTCAGGTAGAGAGAGAGAGTCTCGGGTAGAGAGAGAGAGAGAGAGAGAGTCTCGGGTAGAGAGAGAGAGAGAGAGAGAGAGAGAGTCTCAGGTAGAGAGAGACAGAGAGTCTCGGGTAGAGAGAGAGAGAGAGAGTCTCGGGTAGAGAGAGAGAGAGAGAGTCTTGGGTAGAGAGAGAGAGAGAGAGTCTCGGGTAGAGAGAGAGAGAGAGAGTCTCAGGTAGAGAGAGACAGAGAGTCTCGGGTAGAGAGAGAGAGAGAGTCTCGGGTAGAGAGAGAGAGAGAGAGTCTTGGGTAGAGAGAGAGAGAGAGAGAGTCTCGGGTAGAGAGAGAGAGAGTCTCGGGTAGAGAGAGAGAGTCTCGGGTAGAGAGAGAGAGAGAGTCTCGGGTAGAGAGAGAGAGTCTCGGGTAGAGAGAGAGAGAGTCTCAGGTAGAGAGAGAGAGTCTCAGGTAGAGAGAGAGAGAGTCTCGGGTATAGCGAGAGAGAATCTCGGGAAGAGAGAGAGAGAGTCTCGGGTAGAGAGAGAGAGAGTCTCGGGTAGAGAGAGAGAGAGAGTCTCAGGTAGAGAGAGAGAGAGAGTCTCAGGTAGAGAGAGAGAGAGAGTCTCAGGTAGAGAGAGAGAGAGAGTCTCAGGTAGAGAGAGAGAGAGAGTCTCAGGTAGAGAGAGAGAGAGAGTCTCAGGTAGAGAGAGAGAGAGAGTCTCGGGTAGAGAGAGAGAGAGTCTCGGGTAGAGAGAGAGAGAGAGTCTCAGGTAGAGAGAGAGAGAGAGTCTCAGGTAGAGAGAGAGTCTCGGGTAAAGAGAGAGAGTCTCGGGTAGAGAGATAGAGAGTCTCGGGTAGAGAGAGAGAGAGAGAGAGAGAGAGAGAGTCTGCCTGCCTATCCTCTTTCAAGGCCCAGCCTGACTGCTGCAGTGTGTCCAGTCTATCAGGGCCAATATGTCTTGATGTGGGAGGTCCGTGATGGACCTGCCGTAGTGTAGAGTGTCCAGTCTATCAGGGCCAATATGTCTTGATGTGGGAGGTCCGTGATGGACCTGCCGTAGTGTAGAGTGTCCAGTCTATCAGGGCCAATATGTCTTGATGTGGGAGGACCGTGATGGACCTGCCGTAGTGTAGAGTGTCCAGTCTATCAGGGCCAATATGTCTTGATGTGGGAGGTCCGTGATGGACCTGCCGTAGTGTAGAGTGTCCAGTCTATCAGGGCCAATATGTCTTGATGTGGGAGGACCGTGATGGACCTGCCGTAGTGTAGAGTGTCCAGTCTATCAGGGCCAATATGTCCTGATGTGGGAGGTCCGTGATGGACCTGCCGTAGTGTAGAGTGTCCAGTCTATCAGGGCCAATATGTCTTGATGGGGGAGGTCCGTGATGGACCTGCCGTAGTGTAGAGTGTCCAGTTTGGTAAGAGACGTCTCTGGGGAGCAGACAGAGCCCTGTCCCAGTAGTTTGTCCTCTCATGGATGGTCAGGCTTAATGATGACCTTGATGAGCCTGTTGAAATGGTGTCCAGTCTGTCTCTATAGCCTTCAAATATACATCTGGACATCAAAGCCAGTTCCACTGCTTTAAAAAAATATATTCCCCTCTAATCAAGGACTGATATAGACCTGGGACAACAGGTGTGAAATGAATTATAATGTAATGTAATGTAATGACATATAATGTAATGTCCCAGACATCATGGTCTGTATGTCTTGATAATGTCTTTAATAGGCCTGCTGCAGTAATGTCCCAGTAATGTCCCAGTCCTCTCGTGGTCTGTTTGTCTTGATGATGTCTTTAATAGGCCTGCTGCAGTAATGTCCCAGTAATGTCCCAGTAATGTCCCAGTCCTCTCATGGTCTGTTTGTCTTGATGATGTCTTTAATAGGCCTGCTGCAGTAATGTCCCAGTAATGTCCCGGTCCTCTCATGGTCTGTATGTCTTGATGATGTCTTTAATGGGCCTGCTGCAGTAATGTCCCAGACATCATGGTCTGTATGTCTTGATGACGTCTTTAATGGGCCTGCGGCAGATAGGACAGCAGGCATTCACTTGTCTCTTCAGCTTTAGCCCACAGTTGTTACACAGACACATGTGACCGCAGGTGTAGATGACTGTGTCCACTTCCTGGTCGAAACAGACGGTGCACTCCCCGTTCTTACCACCAGAAGGCAGCCCTGGGGCAGACAGGGTGGGGGAGACAGGGTGGGGGAGACTGGGTGGGAGAGACAGCGTGGGGGAGACAGGGGGGCTGAGAGGGGAGCTGGGGGCCGTCACTGAGGAGGAGATGGAGATAGGAGAGGTGTTAGAATGAGAGGAGGCCCTGGGAAACATTTTTACATTACTACTTCAAATGAACAGCAACTTGTTGAGTTTTATAACAGCTGCTATAGAGCCTTCATGAAGTCAGTTTATAACAGCAACTATAGAGCCTTCATAAAGCAAGTTTATAACAGCTACTATAGAGCCTTCATAAAGCAAGTGTATAACAGCTACATAGAGCCTTCATAAAGCAAGTTTATAACAGCTACTATAGAGCCTTCATGAGGTCAGTTTATAACAGCTACATAGAGCCTTCATAAAGCAAGTTTATAACAGCTACTATAGAGCCTTCATAAAGCAAGTTTATAACAGCGACTATAGAGCCTTCATGAAGTCAGTTTATAACAGCGACTATAGAGCCTTCATGAAGTCAGTTTATAACAGAGACTATAGAGCCTTCATGAAGTCAGTTTATAACAGCGACTATAGAGCCTTCATGAAGTCAGTTTATAACAGAGACTATAGAGCCTTCATGAAGTCAGTTTATAACAGAGACTATAGAGCCTTCATGAAGTCAGTTTATAACAGCGACTATAGAGCCTTCATGAAGTCAGTTTATAACAGAGACTATAGAGCCTTCATGAAGTCAGTTTATAACAGAGACTATAGAGCCTTCATGAATTCAGTTTATAACAGAGACTATAGAGCCTTCATGAAGTCAGTTTATAACAGAGACTATAGAGCCTTCATGAAGTCAGTTTATAACAGAGACTATAGAGCCTTCATGAATTCAGTTTATAACAGCTACTATAGAGCCTTCATAAATCAAGTTTATAACAGCTACATAGAGCCTTCAAAGTCATGTGTGTGTGGTCACGTGCGTGTAACTGACCCAGGGAGGACTCGGAGGAGGATCTGTTGACGCTGAAGGCCAGGTCAGAATCACTGTCGTCTGGACTACTACTGTTACTACTGGTCTGGGAGGAAGGGAAGGAAGGGCTGGACTGGAGCGTGCCTGGAACACAGCGACAGAGACACACACGCAGTAAACATCGCTTAAGATTCAATCCCGTCGCGCTTTGTCACGCTCCACAGTGGGAAATTACCTTTGAATGTCAAGCAACGCTATAATGTCTCTGTCTCTCGCTATAATGTCTCTGTTTCTCGCTATAATGTCTCTGTCTCTCGCTACAATGTCTCTGTCTCTCGCTATAATGTCTCTGTCTCTCTCTACAATGTCTCTGTCTCTCGCTATAATGTCTCTGTCTCTCGCTATAATGTCTCTGTCTCTCAATATAATGTCTCTGTCTCTCGCTATAATGTCTCTGTCTCTCGCTTTAATGTCTCTGTCTCTCGCTATAATGTCTCTGTCTTTCACTATAATGTCTCTGTCTCTCGCTATAATGTCTCTGTCTCTCGCTATAAGGTCTCTGTCTCTCGCTTTAATGTCTCTGTCTCTCGCTATAAGGTCTCTGTCTCTCGCTTTAATGTCTCTGTCTCTCGCTATAATGTCTCTGTCTTTCACTATAATGTCTCTGTCTCTCGCTATAATGTCTCTGTCTCTCGCTATAATGTCTCTGTTTCTCGCTATAATGTCTCTGTTTCTCGCTATGATGTCTCTGTCTCTCGCTATAATGTCTCGGTCTCTCGCTATAATGTCTCTGTCTCTCGGTATAATGTCTCTCTTTCTCGCTATAATGTCTCTGTCTCTCGGTATAATGTCTCTGTCTCTCACTATAATGTCTCTGTCTCTCGCTATAATGTCTCTGTCTCTCGGTATAATGTCTCTGTCTCTCGCTATAATGTCTCTGTCTCTCGGTATAATGTCTCTGTCTCTCGCTATAATGTCTCTGTCTCTCGCTATAATGTCTCTGTCTCTCGGTATAATGTCTCTGTCTCTCGCTATAATGTCATCTTTGTCTCTGTGACACAAACACATGTTACGTTCTACTTTAACAACTTTAGACTTTGCAAGATTATTAAATCTCTTTTTTTCAAGAGAAGGAAAAAAATATAGACTGGTTTTATATCCTAGTTTGGTTAGAAGAGAGAGTTACATCTCTTTTTCAATTGAGACCTAATCTCAGTACAGCTATAAAACAGTGTGTTGCAATCTCTGATGGTACAGAACAGCAAACAGAGCGATGACAGACTGGTGAACTGCATTGTGGGTGATGAGCATTTACGAGGTGGTCATCACTGATAAACATTGTTATGGCGAACAGCGATAGCCATAAAACTACAACAGTAAGGCATTACATCACATAAATAATCTGTTCAGTATGTCATACAATAGCTAACAACACTACATCAGATAGATTATAACGTAATCAGACAGCTAGATTTCAAACATTTTAAAGGAAAATAGTTTTATTGGAGTAATTTGTACAGTGTTATAAAGCCTCTAGGGAGCTGTAATAAATCTGGGTGGTCGGCTGGGCTGACCGAGTGAGAGAAAGAGGGAGAGAGAGAGAGAGGGGGAGGGGGGGGTTTATAAGAGAGCAGTTGGTGGGAGAGAGCAGATAAGTCACATCCTAAAATAACCCAGAGGGGAACAGAGAGGACCATGGGAGTGTCATCACTACGCACCAGCATTCCACTGGGTCTGGGAAAGAATGAAAAAGAACTGGGAACTGTTTGTTGGAAACCAGGAAGCTGAGGGTGTGACTACTGGTACACTTTCTGACCAGTGCTTTGTCCATTACATAGCCCATACGGTACAAGCATTCAGTAATGGTATAGGATCTCTGCTGATATACTGACAACATCGCTGGGCTGAGTCTGTTGATGTCTCCATGCAGGGTAAAGAAGGCCCAGAGTGTCTGTGATGAGTATTTATATACAGTATCTATATGATATAGTATGCAGTGCCTTCGGAAGAATTCAGACAACTTGACTTTTTCCAAATGTTGTTACGTTCCAACCATATTCTAAAATGGATTAAATAAATAATAAATTCTCATCAATCTACACACAATACCCCATAAAGACAGTAATAACAGGTTTTGTTTTACATTTGTAAAAAAACACCTTATTTACATAAATATTCAGACCCTTTGCTATAAGACTCAAAATTGAGCTCAGGTGCATCCTGTTTCCATTGATCATCATTGAGATGTTTCTACAACTTGACTGGAGTCCATCTGTAGTAAATTCAACTGATTGGACATGATTTGGAAAGGCACACACCTGTCTATAGAAGGTCCCACAGTTGAGAGTGAATGTGACAGCAAAGACCAAGCCATGAGGTGAGCATCGAGACATGATTGTGTCGAGGCACAGATCTGGGGAAGGGTACCAAAATATTTCTGCAGCATTGAAGGTCCCCAAGAAGACAGCGCCCTCAATCATTCTTAAATTGAAGAAGTTTGGAACCACCAAGACTCTTCCTAAAGCTGGCCACCCGGCCAAACTGAGCAATCGGGGAAAAGGTCCTTGGTCAAGGAGGTGACCAAGAACCCGATGGTCACTCTGACAGAGCTCCAGAGTTCCTCTGTGGAGATGGGAGAACCTTCCAGAAGGACAACCATCTCTGCAGCACTCCACCAATCAGGCCTTTATGGTAGAGTGGCCAGACGGAAGCCACTCCTCAGTAAAAGGCACATGACAACGACCCAAAGCACAAAGCCAAGACAACGCAGGAGCGGCTTCGGGACAAGTCTCTGAATGTCCTTGAGTGGCCCCAAGCCAGAGCCTGGACTTGAACCCGATCGACCTGAAAAGAGCTGTGCAGCGACGCTCACCATCCAACCTGACAGAGGTTGAGAGGATCTGCAGAGAAGAATGGGAGAAACTTCCCAAATACAGGTGTGCAAAGCTTGTAGCGTCATACCCAAGAAGACTCGAGGCTGTAATCGCTGCCAAAGGTGCTTCAACAAAGTACTGAGTAAAGGGTCTGAATACTTATGTAAATGTTATATTTTCATTTCTTGTATGTGAATAACCTACCCAGTATCCTGAGTCTGTTGACCGCTCCATGCAGGGTAAAGAAGGCCCAGAGTCTCTGCGATGAATCGACACACAGCAGCCTCCCTCTGGCCGCCCCGTTGACCCCATGATGCACCTCACCGCTGGGTGCCAGGCTGAAGGACAGAACGTCCCCGGAGCAGGGCATGGGGAAGCCGCGGTATACCACCCAGTACTCCTTCCTGTCCAGCAGCACCTCTGGGTCGGCAGGAAGTTCCCCAGCATGGAGGGACCCCGGATCGCAGGAGGTCAGTCCGAAAAGGAGCGCCCCGAAGTAGGGCAGGCTGAGATGACCGACCTCGACGTAGAGCGTCTCCCTGACCCTTAGGGGGCGATCTGAGAACACCAGAGTCCTCGAAGACTCAAGGAAGTGGATACACGCTACAGAGCGGTCAGCTGACAGGATGACGTCCGGGCCACGGACTGGATGGAAGTGAAGGTCGGTGTCGAGCGGCGAGGGGAGCCCAGCTCGGACCAACCGGGGGGTGGAGAATGGGACGGATGATGATGATGTTATGGAGGAGGAAGATGTGGTACAACAGGGGATCATCTGGCTGCAGTTGTTGAGCTGTAAGGTGTCAGAATCCAAAACACATTTATTCCCCAGGTACATTTACACGACCGTTCAAAGGTTTGGGGTCACTTAGAAATGTCCTTGTTTTTGAAAAAAAAACAATTTTTTTGTCCAATAAAATAACATCAAATTGATCAGAAATACACTGTAGACATTGTTAATTTTGTTAATGACAACATTAGTGTCTGTGTTCTTTTGCCCATCTTAATATTTTCTTTTTATTGGCCAGTCTGAGATATGGCTTTTTGTTTGCAACTCTGCCTAGAAGACCAGCATCCCGGAGTCGCCTCTTCACTGTTGACTTTGAGACTGGTGTTTGAGGTTACTTTTTAATGACGCTGCCAGTTGAGGACTTGTGAGGTGTCTGTTTCTCAAACCACACACTCTAATGTACTTGTCCTCTTGCTCAGTTGTGCACTGGGGCCTCCCACTCCTCTTTCTATTCTGGTTAGGGCCAGTTTGTGCTGTTCTGTGAAGGGAGTAGTTCACAGCGTTGTACGAGATCTTCAGTTTCTTGTGAATTTCTCGCATGGAATAGCCTTCATTTCTCAGAACAAGAATAGACTGACGAGTTTCAGAAGAAAGTAATTTGTTTCTGGCCATTTTGAGCCTGTAATTGAACCCACAAATGCTGATGCTCCAGATACTCAACTAGTCTAAAGAAGGCCAGTTTTATTGCTTCTTTAATCAGGACAACAGTTTTCAGCTGTGCTAACATAATTGCAAAAGGGTTTTCTAATGATCAATTAGCCTTTTAAAATGATAAACTTGGATTAGCTAACACAACGTGCCATTGGAACCCAGGAGTGATGGTTGCTGATAATGGGCCTCTGTACGCCTATGTAGATATTCCATTAACAATCAGCCGTTTCCAGCTACAATGGTAATTTACAACATTAACAATGTCTACACTGTATTTCTGATCAGTTTGATGTTCTTTAATGGATCAAAAAAAATGTGCTTATCTTTCAAAAACAAGGGCATTTCTAAGTGACCACAAACTTTTGAACGGTAGTGTACTGTACATGCACCAGGAATTTGACCTCGTGACATGATGCTACCACAATAATATATATAGACCATAAACACAAATACAGACAGAATATATAGACCATAAACACAAATACAGACAGAATATATAGACCATAAACACAATATACAGACAGAATATATAGACCATAAACACAATATACAGACAGAATATATAGACCATAAACACAAATACAGACAGAATATATAGACCATAAACACAAATACAGACAGAATATATAGACCATAAACACAATATACAGACAGAATATATAGACCATAAACACAATATACAGACAGAATATATAGACCATAAACACAAATACAGACAGAATATATAGAGCGTAAACACAAATACAGACAGAATATATAGACCATAAACACAAATACAGACAGAATATATAGACCATAAACACAAATACAGACAGAATATATAGAGCGTAAACACAAATACAGACAGAATATATAGACCATAAACACAAATACAGACAGAATATATAGACCATAAACACAAATACAGACAGAATATATAGACCATAAACACAAATACAGACAGAATATATAGACCCTAAACACAAATACAGACAGAATATATAGACCATAAACACAAATACAGATCAAATATATATTAAATTAACACAATATACAGACAGAATATATAGACCATAAACACAAATACAGACAGAATATATAGACCATAAACACAAATACAGATCAAATATATATTAAATTAACACAATATACAGACAGAATATATAGACCATAAACACAAATACAGACAGAATATATAGACCATAAACACAAACAGACAGAATATATATTAAATTAACACAATATACAGACAGAATATATAGACCATAAACACAATATACAGACAGAATATATAGACCATAAACACAAATACAGACAGAATATATAGAGCGTAAACACAAATACAGACAGAATATATAGACCATAAACACAAATACAGACAGAATATATAGACCATAAACACAAATACAGACAGAATATATAGACCATAAACACAAATACAGACAGAATATATAGACCCTAAACACAAATACAGACAGAATATATAGACCATAAACACAAATACAGATCAAATATATATTAAATTAACACAATATACAGACAGAATATATAGACCATAAACACAAATACAGACAGAATATATAGACCATAAACACAAATACAGATCAAATATATATTAAATTAACACAATATACAGACAGAATATATAGACCATAAACACAAATACAGACAGAATATATAGACCATAAACACAAACAGACAGAATATATATTAAATTAACACAATATACAGACAGAATATATAGACCATAAACACAAATACAGACAGAATATATAGACCATAAACACAATATACAGACAGAATATATAGACCATAAACACAATATACAGACAGAATATATAGACCATAAACACAAATACAGACAGAATATATAGACCATAAACACAAATACAGACAGAATATATAGACCATAAACACAATATACAGACAGAATATATAGACCATAAACACAAATACAGACAGAATATATAGACCCTAAACACAAATACAGACAGAATATATAGACCATAAACACAAATACAGACAGAATATATAGACCATAAACGCAATATACAGACAGAATATATAGACCATAAACACAAATACAGACAGAATATATAGACCATAAACACAAATACAGACAGAATATATAGACCATAAACACAATATACAGACAGAATATATAGACCATAAACACAATATACAGACAGAATATATAGACCATAAACACAAATACAGACAGAATATATAGACCATAAACACAATATACAGACAGAATATATAGACCATAAACACAAATACAGACAGAATATATAGACCCTAAACACAAATACAGACAGAATATATATTAAATTAACACAAATACAGACAGAATATATAGACCATAAAAACAAATACAGACAGAATATATATTAAATTAACACAATATACAGACAGAATATATAGACCATAAACACAAATACAGACAGAATATATATTAAATTAACACAATATACAGACAGAATATATAGACCATAAACACAAATACAGACAGAATATATAGACCATAAACACAAATACAGACAGAATATATAGACCATAAAAACGAATACAGACAGAATATATATTAAATTAACACAAATACAGACAGAATATATAGACCCTAAACACAAATACAGACAGAATATATATTAAATTAACGCAATATACAGACATAATATATAGACCATAAACACAAATACAGACAGAATATATATTAAATTAACACAATATACAGACAGAATATATAGACCATAAACACAATATACAGACAGAATATATAGACCATAAACACAATATACAGACAGAATATATAGACCATAAACACAAATACAGACAGAATATATAGACCACAAACACAAATACAGACAGAATATATATTAAATTAACACAAATACAGACAGAATATATAGACCATAAAAACAAATACAGACAGAATATATATTAAATTAACACAATATACAGACAGAATATATAGACATAAACGCAAATACAGACAGAATAAATAGACCATAAACACAATATACAGACAGAATATATAGACCATAAACACAAATACAGACAGAATATATAGACTCTAAACACAAATACAGACAGAATATATAGACTATAAACACAAATACAGACAGAATATATCGACCATAAACACAAATACAGACAGAATATATAGACCCTAAACACAAATACAGACAGAATATATAGACCATAAACACAAATACAGATCAAATATATATTAAATTAACACAATATACAGACAGAATATATAGACCATAAACACAAATACAGACAGAATATATAGACCATAAACACAAATACAGACAGAATATATATTAAATTAACACAAATACAGACAGAATATATAGACCATAAACACAAATACAGACAGAATATATATTAAATTAACACAATATACAGACAGAATATATAGACCATAAACACAAATACAGACAGAATATATAGACCATAAACACAATATACAGACAGAATATATAGACCATAAACACAAATACAGACAGAATATATAGACCACAAACACAAATACAGACAGAATATATATTAAATTAACACAAATACAGACAGAATATATAGACCATAAAAACAAATACAGACAGAATATATATTAAATTAACACAAATACAGACAGAATATATAGACTATAAACACAAATACAGACAGAATATGTAGACCATAAACACAAATACAGACAGAATATATAGACCCTAAACACAAATACAGACAGAATATATAGACCATAAACACAAATACAGATCAAATATATATTAAATTAACACAATATACAGACAGAATATATAGACCATAAACACAAATACAGACAGAATATATAGACCATAAACACAAATACAGACAGAATATATAGACCATAAACACAAATACAGACAGAATATATAGACCATAAACACAATATACACACAGAATATATAGACCATAAACACAAATACAGACAGAATATATATTCAATTAACACAAATTTAAAAGACAGAATATATGGTCTATAAACACAATATACAGACAGAATATATAGACAAACAACTTACAGAATTTGAGCTGTAGTTCGCAGTGGCCATCTTCGCAGTGGCTTTGTTGTTGAGCTGTAACGTGGCCATCTTCGCGGCGGCCTGGTTGTTCTCTAGCTGGTTGTTGTTGTAGTTTGCGGAGTCGTGGCTGCTCTGAGGGAGGTAGGCACTGAGACGGGCCGCAGACAGACAACTGGACCCGACACTCTCTGCAAACTTGCTCTCTGGGAGGAGAGAGAGCAAGGGGAGAGGGAAAGGAGGGAGAGTGAGAGAGAGAGAGAGGGAAAGGGGGAGAGAGGGGCAGGAGAGCACAGGAGAGAAGAGAGAGGGACAGAGAGAGGGATAGAGGAAGAGGGAGGGAAAGAGAGGGGAAGGAGACAGAGGGGCAGGAGAGATAGATAGGGGGAGAACAAGATAAAGTAGGTGAGCAGTAGGTTCTATTAAAGAGACTACTCATTCACTAGCAACATCGTTCCTTCTGGAGCAAAGCAAAATAATGATAGTCAAGTCAAATGTTAAGTATTTTTGGACTGAAGATAACAAGCCCATAGAGATTGCTTTACGTTACTCTAAATGAAGGAACTCCTATGCAAACATTCTTTAGAGGGAAAATAGCAGAGGTGAGGGAGATGGTCTGGTATGTTCTGAGAACTATTCCTTATGTAGCCTCAAACCCAGAACCCAGCCTAGACCCCAGCCCAGCCCAGCCCAGCCCAGCCCCCAGCCCCCAGCCCAGCCCCCAGCCCCCAGCCCCCAGCCCAGACCCCAGACCAGACCCCAGCCCAGCCCCCAGCCCCCAGCCCAGCCCCCAGCCCCCAGCCCAGCCCCCAGCCCAGACCCCAGACCCCAGCCCAGACCCCAGCCCAGACCCCAGCCCAGCCCAGACCCCAGCCCAGGCCAGCCCCCAGCCCCCAGCCCAGCCCCCAGGCCCCAGCCCCCAGCCCCCAGCCCAGCCCCCAGCCCCCAGCCCAGCCCCCAGCCCAGCCCCCAGCCCCCAGCCCAGCCCCCAGCCCCCAGCCTGTCTAGCAGCGTGACACTGCTGAGAAAGATCCTGTATTTCAGTGAACCCAGAATGTTTGTGCTTTGAGCCACTTAAAGGCTTAAATTATTGAAGCGAAGCCGTCTAATATAACCGTCTCACTCGGCTCCTATCTGCACTGCTGATGTGAGGAAGTAGACTTCATTAGAATTGGAAACACAGCTGAACTGTCCCAGACATTATCGGGTTTATATAACAAACTGTCCCAGACATTATCAGTTTATATAACAAACTGTCCCAGACATTATCAGTTTATATAACAAACTGTCCAGACATTATCAGTTTATATAACAACCTGTCCCAGACATTATCAGTTTATATAACAAACTGTCCAGACATTATCAGTTTATATAACAAACTGTCCCAGACATGATCAGTTTATATAACAAACTGTCCCAGACATTATCAGTTTATATAACAACCTGTCCCAGACATTATCAGTTTATATAACAAACTGTCCAGACATTATCAGTTTATATAACAACCTGTCCCAGACATTATCAGATTATATAACAAACTGTCCCAGACATTATCAGTTTATATAACAACCTGTCCAGACATTATCAGTTTATATAACAACCTGTCCAGACATTATCAGTTTATATAACAAACTGCCCCAGACATTATCAGTTTATATAACAAACTGTCCAGACATTATCAGTTTATATAACAACCTGTCCAGACATTATCAGTTTATATAACAAACTGCCCCAGACATTATCAGTTTATATAACAAACTGTCCCAGACATTATCAGTTTATATAACAAACTGCCCCAGACATTATCAGTTTATATAACAAACTGTCCCAGACATTATCAGTTTATATAACAAACTGTCCAGACATTATCAGTTTATATAACAACCTGTCCAGACATTATCAGTTTATATAACAAACTGTCCCAGACATTATCAGTTTATATAACAAACTGCCCCAGACATTATCAGTTTATATAACAAACTGTCCCAGACATTATCAGTTTATATAACAAACTGTCCAGACATTATCAGTTTATATAACAAACTGTCCCAGACATTATCAGTTTATATAACAAACTGTCCCAGACATTATCAGTTTATATAACAAACTGTCCAGACATTATCAGTTTATATAACAAACTGTCCCAGACATTATCAGTTTATATAACAACCTGTCCCAGACATTATCAGTTTATATAACAACCTGTCCCAGACATTATCAGTTTATATAACAAACTGTCCCAGACATTATCAGTTTATATAACAAACTGTCCCAGACATTATCAGTTTATATAACAAACTGTCCCAGACATTATCAGTTTATATAACAAACTGTCCCAGACATTATCAGTTTATATAACAAACTGTCCAGACATTATCAGTTTATATAACAACCTGTCCAGACATTATCAGTTTATATAACAAACTGTCCCAGACATTATCAGTTTATATAACAAACTGCCCCAGACATTATCAGTTTATATAACAAACTGTCCCAGACATTATCAGTTTATATAACAAACTGTCCAGACATTATCAGTTTATATAACAAACTGTCCCAGACATTATCAGTTTATATAACAAACTGTCCCAGACATTATCAGTTTATATAACAAACTGCCCCAGACATTATCAGTTTATATAACAAACTGTCCCAGACATTATCAGTTTATATAACAAACTGTCCAGACATTATCAGTTTATATAACAACCTTTCCAGACATTATCAGTTTATATAACAAACTGTCCCAGACATTATCAGTTTATATAACAAACTGCCCCAGACATTATCAGTTTATATAACAAACTGTCCAGACATTATCAGTTTATATAACAAACTGTCCAGACATTATCAGTTTATATAACAACCTGTCCAGACATTATCAGTTTATATAACAAACTGTCCAGACATGATCAGTTTATATAACAAACTGTCCCAGACATGATCAGTTTATATAACAAACTGTCCAGACATTATCAGTTTATATAACAACCTGTCCAGACATTATCAGTTTATATAACAAACTGTCCCAGACATTATCAGTTTATATAACAAACTGCCCTAGACATTATCAGTTTATATAACAAACTGTCCCAGACATTATCAGTTTATATAACAAACTGTCCCAGACATTATCAGTTTATATAACAAACTGTCCAGACATTATCAGTTTATATAACAAACTGTCCCAGACATTATCAGTTTATATAACAACCTGTCCCAGACATTATCGTGTGTTTTACACAAACTGTCCAGACATTATCAGTTTATATAACAAACTGCCCCAGACATTATCAGTTTATATAACAAACTGTCCAGACATTATCAGTTTATATAACAAACTGTCCAGACATTATCAGTTTATATAACAAACTGTCCAGACATTATCAGTTTATATAACAAACTGTCCAGACATTATCAGTTTATATAACAAACTGTCCAGACATTATCAGTTTATATAACAAACTGTCCAGACATGATCAGTTTATATAACAAACTGCCCCAGACATTATCAGTTTATATAACAAACTGTCCCAGACATTATCAGTTTATATAACAAACTGTCCAGACATTATCAGTTTATGTAACAACCTGTCCCAGACATTATCGGGTTTTTTACACAAACTGTCCAGACATTATCAGTTTATATAACAAACTGTCCCAGACATTATCAGTTTATATAACAAACTGTCCCAGACATTATCAGTTTATATAACAAACTGTCCCAGACATTATCAGTTTATATAACAAACTGTCCCAGACATTATCAGTTTATATAACAAACTGTCCCAGACATTATCAGTTTATATAACAAACTGTCCAGACATTATCAGTTTATATAACAAACTGTCCCAGACATTATCAGTTTATATAACAAACTGTCCCAGACATTATCAGTTTATATAACAACCTGTCCCAGACATTATCAGTTTATATAACAAACTGCCCAGACATTATCAGTTTATATAACAAACTGTCCCAGACATTATCAGTTTATATAACAACCTGTCCCAGACATTATCAGTTTATATAACAAACTGTCCCAGACATTATCAGTTTATATAACAAACTGCCCCAGACATTATCAGTTTATATAACAAACTGTCCCAGACATTATCAGTTTATATAACAAACTGTCCAGACATTATCAGTTTATATAACAAACTGTCCCAGACATTATCAGTTTATATAACAAACTGTCCCAGACATTATCAGTTTATATAACAAACTGTCCAGACATTATCAGTTTATATAACAAACTGTCCCAGACATTATCAGTTTATATAACAACCTGTCCCAGACATTATCAGTTTATATAACAACCTGTCCAGACATTATCAGTTTATATAACAAACTGTCCCAGACATGATCAGTTTATATAACAAACTGCCCCAGACATTATCAGTTTATATAACAAACTGTCCCAGACATTATCAGTTTATATAACAAACTGTCCAGACATTATCAGTTTATATAACAACCTGTCCCAGACATTATCATTTTATATAACAACCTGTCCCAGACATTATCAGTTTATATAACACACTGTCCCAGACATTATCAGTTTATATAACAAACTGCCCCAGACATTATCAGTTTATATAACAAACTGTCCCAGACATTATCAGTTTATATAACAAACTGTCCAGACATTATCAGTTTATATAACAACCTGTCCAGACATTATCAGTTTATATAACAAACTGTCCCAGACATTATCAGTTTATATAACAAACTGCCCCAGACATTATCAGTTTATATAACAAACTGTCCAGACATTATCAGTTTATATAACAAACTGTCCCAGACATTATCAGTTTATATAACAAACTGTCCCAGACATTATCAGTTTATATAACAAACTGTCCAGACATTATCAGTTTATATAACAAACTGTCCCAGACATTATCAGTTTATATAACAACCTGTCCCAGACATTATCAGTTTATATAACAACCTGTCCCAGACATTATCAGTTTATATAACAACCTGTCCAGACATTATCAGTTTATATAACAAACTGTCCCAGACATTATCAGTTTATATAACAAACTGCCCCAGACATTATCAGTTTATATAACAAACTGTCCAGACATTATCAGTTTATATAACAAACTGTCCAGACATTATCAGTTTATATAACAACCTGTCCAGACATTATCAGTTTATATAACAAACTGTCCAGACATTATCAGTTTATATAACAAACTGTCCAGACATTATCAGTTTATATAACAAACTGTCCCAGACATTATCAGTTTATATAACAACCTGTCCCAGACATTATCGGGTTTTTTACACAAACTGTCCAGACATTATCAGTTTATATAACAAACTGCCCCAGACATTATCAGTTTATATAACAAACTGTCCAGACATTATCAGTTTATATAACAAACTGTCCAGACATTATCAGTTTATATAACAAACTGTCCAGACATTATCAGTTTATATAACAAACTGTCCAGACATTATCAGTTTATATAACAAACTGTCCAGACATTATCAGTTTATATAACAAACTGTCCAGACATTATCAGTTTATATAACAAACTGCCCCAGACATTATCAGTTTATATAACAAACTGTCCCAGACATTATCAGTTTATATAACAAACTGTCCAGACATTATCAGTTTATGTAACAACCTGTCCCAGACATTATCGGGTTTTTTACACAAACTGTCCAGACATTATCAGTTTATATAACAAACTGTCCCAGACATTATCAGTTTATATAACAAACTGTCCCAGACATTATCAGTTTATATAACAAACTGTCCCAGACATTATCAGTTTATATAACAAACTGTCCCAGACATTATCAGTTTATATAACAAACTGTCCCAGACATTATCAGTTTATATAACAAACTGTCCAGACATTATCAGTTTATATAACAAACTGTCCCAGACATTATCAGTTTATATAACAAACTGTCCCAGACATTATCAGTTTATATAACAACCTGTCCCAGACATTATCAGTTTATATAACAAACTGCCCAGACATTATCAGTTTATATAACAAACTGTCCCAGACATTATCAGTTTATATAACAACCTGTCCCAGACATTATCAGTTTATATAACAAACTGTCCCAGACATTATCAGTTTATATAACAAACTGCCCCAGACATTATCAGTTTATATAACAAACTGTCCCAGACATTATCAGTTTATATAACAAACTGTCCAGACATTATCAGTTTATATAACAAACTGTCCCAGACATTATCAGTTTATATAACAAACTGTCCCAGACATTATCAGTTTATATAACAAACTGTCCAGACATTATCAGTTTATATAACAAACTGTCCCAGACATTATCAGTTTATATAACAACCTGTCCCAGACATTATCAGTTTATATAACAACCTGTCCAGACATTATCAGTTTATATAACAAACTGTCCCAGACATGATCAGTTTATATAACAAACTGCCCCAGACATTATCAGTTTATATAACAAACTGTCCCAGACATTATCAGTTTATATAACAAACTGTCCAGACATTATCAGTTTATATAACAAACTGTCCCAGACATTATCAGTTTATATAACAACCTGTCCCAGACATTATCATTTTATATAACAACCTGTCCCAGACATTATCAGTTTATATAACAAACTGTCCCAGACATTATCAGTTTATATAACAAACTGCCCCAGACATTATCAGTTTATATAACAAACTGTCCCAGACATTATCAGTTTATATAACAAACTGTCCCAGACATTATCAGTTTATATAACAAACTGTCCCAGACATTATCAGTTTATATAACAAACTGTCCAGACATTATCAGTTTATATAACAAACTGTCCCAGACATTATCAGTTTATATAACAAACTGTCCCAGACATTATCAGTTTATATAACAACCTGTCCCAGACATTATCAGTTTATATAACAAACTGCCCAGACATTATCAGTTTATATAACAAACTGTCCCAGACATTATCAGTTTATATAACAACCTGTCCCAGACATTATCAGTTTATATAACAAACTGTCCCAGACATTATCAGTTTATATAACAAACTGCCCCAGACATTATCAGTTTATATAACAAACTGTCCCAGACATTATCAGTTTATATAACAAACTGTCCAGACATTATCAGTTTATATAACAAACTGTCCCAGACATTATCAGTTTATATAACAAACTGTCCCAGACATTATCAGTTTATATAACAAACTGTCCAGACATTATCAGTTTATATAACAAACTGTCCCAGACATTATCAGTTTATATAACAACCTGTCCCAGACATTATCAGTTTATATAACAACCTGTCCAGACATTATCAGTTTATATAACAAACTGTCCCAGACATGATCAGTTTATATAACAAACTGCCCCAGACATTATCAGTTTATATAACAAACTGTCCCAGACATTATCAGTTTATATAACAAACTGTCCAGACATTATCAGTTTATATAACAACCTGTCCCAGACATTATCATTTTATATAACAACCTGTCCCAGACATTATCAGTTTATATAACACACTGTCCCAGACATTATCAGTTTATATAACAAACTGCCCCAGACATTATCAGTTTATATAACAAACTGTCCCAGACATTATCAGTTTATATAACAAACTGTCCAGACATTATCAGTTTATATAACAACCTGTCCAGACATTATCAGTTTATATAACAAACTGTCCCAGACATTATCAGTTTATATAACAAACTGCCCCAGACATTATCAGTTTATATAACAAACTGTCCAGACATTATCAGTTTATATAACAAACTGTCCCAGACATTATCAGTTTATATAACAAACTGTCCCAGACATTATCAGTTTATATAACAAACTGTCCAGACATTATCAGTTTATATAACAAACTGTCCCAGACATTATCAGTTTATATAACAACCTGTCCCAGACATTATCAGTTTATATAACAACCTGTCCCAGACATTATCAGTTTATATAACAACCTGTCCAGACATTATCAGTTTATATAACAAACTGTCCCAGACATTATCAGTTTATATAACAAACTGCCCCAGACATTATCAGTTTATATAACAAACTGTCCAGACATTATCAGTTTATATAACAAACTGTCCAGACATTATCAGTTTATATAACAACCTGTCCAGACATTATCAGTTTATATAACAAACTGTCCAGACATTATCAGTTTATATAACAAACTGTCCAGACATTATCAGTTTATATAACAAACTGTCCCAGACATTATCAGTTTATATAACAACCTGTCCCAGACATTATCGGGTTTTTTACACAAACTGTCCAGACATTATCAGTTTATATAACAAACTGCCCCAGACATTATCAGTTTATATAACAAACTGTCCAGACATTATCAGTTTATATAACAAACTGTCCAGACATTATCAGTTTATATAACAAACTGTCCAGACATTATCAGTTTATATAACAAACTGTCCAGACATTATCAGTTTATATAACAAACTGTCCAGACATTATCAGTTTATATAACAAACTGTCCAGACATTATCAGTTTATATAACAAACTGCCCCAGACATTATCAGTTTATATAACAAACTGTCCCAGACATTATCAGTTTATATAACAAACTGTCCAGACATTATCAGTTTATGTAACAACCTGTCCCAGACATTATCGGGTTTTTTACACAAACTGTCCAGACATTATCAGTTTATATAACAAACTGTCCCAGACATTATCAGTTTATATAACAAACTGTCCCAGACATTATCAGTTTATATAACAAACTGTCCCAGACATTATCAGTTTATATAACAAACTGTCCCAGACATTATCAGTTTATATAACAAACTGTCCCAGACATTATCAGTTTATATAACAAACTGTCCAGACATTATCAGTTTATATAACAAACTGTCCCAGACATTATCAGTTTATATAACAAACTGTCCCAGACATTATCAGTTTATATAACAACCTGTCCCAGACATTATCAGTTTATATAACAAACTGCCCAGACATTATCAGTTTATATAACAAACTGTCCCAGACATTATCAGTTTATATAACAACCTGTCCCAGACATTATCAGTTTATATAACAAACTGTCCCAGACATTATCAGTTTATATAACAAACTGCCCCAGACATTATCAGTTTATATAACAAACTGTCCCAGACATTATCAGTTTATATAACAAACTGTCCAGACATTATCAGTTTATATAACAAACTGTCCCAGACATTATCAGTTTATATAACAAACTGTCCCAGACATTATCAGTTTATATAACAAACTGTCCAGACATTATCAGTTTATATAACAAACTGTCCCAGACATTATCAGTTTATATAACAACCTGTCCCAGACATTATCAGTTTATATAACAACCTGTCCAGACATTATCAGTTTATATAACAAACTGTCCCAGACATGATCAGTTTATATAACAAACTGCCCCAGACATTATCAGTTTATATAACAAACTGTCCCAGACATTATCAGTTTATATAACAAACTGTCCAGACATTATCAGTTTATATAACAAACTGTCCCAGACATTATCAGTTTATATAACAACCTGTCCCAGACATTATCATTTTATATAACAACCTGTCCCAGACATTATCAGTTTATATAACAAACTGTCCCAGACATTATCAGTTTATATAACAAACTGCCCCAGACATTATCAGTTTATATAACAAACTGTCCCAGACATTATCAGTTTATATAACAAACTGCCCCAGACATTATCAGTTTATATAACAAACTGTCCCAGACATTATCAGTTTATATAACAAACTGTCCAGACATTATCAGTTTATATAACAAACTGTCCCAGACATTATCAGTTTATATAACAAACTGTCCCAGACATTATCAGTTTATATAACAAACTGTCCAGACATTATCAGTTTATATAACAAACTGTCCCAGACATTATCAGTTTATATAACAACCTGTCCCAGACATTATCAGTTTATATAACAACCTGTCCCAGACATTATCAGTTTATATAACAACCTGTCCAGACATTATCAGTTTATATAACAAACTGTCCCAGACATTATCAGTTTATATAACAAACTGCCCCAGACATTATCAGTTTATATAACAAACTGTCCAGACATTATCAGTTTATATAACAAACTGTCCAGACATTATCAGTTTATATAACAACCTGTCCAGACATTATCAGTTTATATAACAAACTGTCCAGACATGATCAGTTTATATAACAAACTGTCCCAGACATGATCAGTTTATATAACAACCTGTCCCAGACATTATCGTGTGTTTTACACAAACTGTCCAGACATTATCAGTTTATATAACAAACTGCCCCAGACATTATCAGTTTATATAACAAACTGTCCAGACATTATCAGTTTATATAACAAACTGTCCAGACATTATCAGTTTATATAACAAACTGTCCAGACATTATCAGTTTATATAACAAACTGTCCAGACATTATCAGTTTATATAACAAACTGTCCAGACATTATCAGTTTATATAACAAACTGTCCAGACATGATCAGTTTATATAACAAACTGCCCCAGACATTATCAGTTTATATAACAAACTGTCCCAGACATTATCAGTTTATATAACAAACTGTCCAGACATTATCAGTTTATGTAACAACCTGTCCCAGACATTATCGGGTTTTTACACAAACTGTCCAGACATTATCAGTTTATATAACAAACTGTCCCAGACATTATCAGTTTATATAACAAACTGTCCCAGACATTATCAGTTTATATAACAAACTGTCCCAGACATTATCAGTTTATATAACAAACTGTCCCAGACATTATCAGTTTATATAACAAACTGTCCCAGACATTATCAGTTTATATAACAAACTGTCCAGACATTATCAGTTTATATAACAAACTGTCCCAGACATTATCAGTTTATATAACAAACTGTCCCAGACATTATCAGTTTATATAACAACCTGTCCCAGACATTATCAGTTTATATAACAAACTGCCCAGACATTATCAGTTTATATAACAAACTGTCCCAGACATTATCAGTTTATATAACAACCTGTCCCAGACATTATCAGTTTATATAACAAACTGTCCCAGACATTATCAGTTTATATAACAAACTGCCCCAGACATGATCAGTTTATATAACAAACTGTCCCAGACATTATCAGTTTATATAACAAACTGTCCAGACATTATCAGTTTATATAACAAACTGTCCCAGACATTATCAGTTTATATAACAAACTGTCCCAGACATTATCAGTTTATATAACAAACTGTCCAGACATTATCAGTTTATATAACAAACTGTCCCAGACATTATCAGTTTATATAACAACCTGTCCCAGACATTATCAGTTTATATAACAACCTGTCCAGACATTATCAGTTTATATAACAAACTGTCCCAGACATGATCAGTTTATATAACAAACTGCCCCAGACATTATCAGTTTATATAACAAACTGTCCCAGACATTATCAGTTTATATAACAAACTGTCCAGACATTATCAGTTTATATAACAACCTGTCCCAGACATTATCATTTTATATAACAACCTGTCCCAGACATTATCAGTTTATATAACACACTGTCCCAGACATTATCAGTTTATATAACAAACTGCCCCAGACATTATCAGTTTATATAACAAACTGTCCCAGACATTATCAGTTTATATAACAAACTGTCCAGACATTATCAGTTTATATAACAACCTGTCCAGACATTATCAGTTTATATAACAAACTGTCCCAGACATTATCAGTTTATATAACAAACTGCCCCAGACATTATCAGTTTATATAACAAACTGTCCCAGACATTATCAGTTTATATAACAAACTGTCCAGACATTATCAGTTTATATAACAAACTGTCCCAGACATTATCAGTTTATATAACAAACTGTCCCAGACATTATCAGTTTATATAACAAACTGTCCAGACATTATCAGTTTATATAACAAACTGTCCCAGACATTATCAGTTTATATAACAACCTGTCCCAGACATTATCAGTTTATATAACAACCTGTCCCAGACATTATCAGTTTATATAACAACCTGTCCAGACATTATCAGTTTATATAACAAACTGTCCCAGACATTATCAGTTTATATAACAAACTGTCCAGACATTATCAGTTTATATAACAAACTGTCCAGACATTATCAGTTTATATAACAACCTGTCCAGACATTATCAGTTTATATAACAAACTGTCCAGACATTATCAGTTTATATAACAAACTGTCCAGACATTATCAGTTTATATAACAAACTGTCCCAGACATTATCAGTTTATATAACAACCTGTCCCAGACATTATCGGGTTTTTTACACAAACTGTCCAGACATTATCAGTTTATATAACAAACTGCCCCAGACATTATCAGTTTATATAACAAACTGTCCAGACATTATCAGTTTATTTAACAAACTGTCCAGACATTATCAGTTTATATAACAAACTGTCCAGACATTATCAGTTTATATAACAAACTGTCCAGACATTATCAGTTTATATAACAAACTGTCCAGACATTATCAGTTTATATAACAAACTGTCCAGACATTATCAGTTTATATAACAAACTGCCCCAGACATTATCAGTTTATATAACAAACTGTCCCAGACATTATCAGTTTATATAACAAACTGTCCAGACATTATCAGTTTATGTAACAACCTGTCCCAGACATTATCGGGTTTTTTACACAAACTGTCCAGACATTATCAGTTTATATAACAAACTGTCCCAGACATTATCAGTTTATATAACAAACTGTCCCAGACATTATCAGTTTATATAACAAACTGTCCCAGACATTATCAGTTTATATAACAAACTGTCCCAGACATTATCAGTTTATATAACAAACTGTCCCAGACATTATCAGTTTATATAA
Source organism: Oncorhynchus masou masou (assembly GCF_036934945.1). Taxonomy (NCBI): domain Eukaryota; kingdom Metazoa; phylum Chordata; class Actinopteri; order Salmoniformes; family Salmonidae; genus Oncorhynchus; species Oncorhynchus masou. The sequence continues at coordinate 93,027,560 of NC_088243.1, read as the reverse complement.
CAAACTGTCCAGACATTATCAGTTTATATAACAAACTGTCCCAGACATTATCAGTTTATATAACAAACTGTCCCAGACATTATCAGTTTATATAACAACCTGTCCCAGACATTATCAGTTTATATAACAAACTGCCCAGACATTATCAGTTTATATAACAAACTGTCCCAGACATTATCAGTTTATATAACAACCTGTCCCAGACATTATCAGTTTATATAACAAACTGTCCCAGACATTATCAGTTTATATAACAAACTGCCCCAGACATTATCAGTTTATATAACAAACTGTCCCAGACATTATCAGTTTATATAACAAACTGTCCAGACATTATCAGTTTATATAACAAACTGTCCCAGACATTATCAGTTTATATAACAAACTGTCCCAGACATTATCAGTTTATATAACAAACTGTCCAGACATTATCAGTTTATATAACAAACTGTCCCAGACATTATCAGTTTATATAACAACCTGTCCCAGACATTATCAGTTTATATAACAACCTGTCCAGACATTATCAGTTTATATAACAAACTGTCCCAGACATGATCAGTTTATATAACAAACTGCCCCAGACATTATCAGTTTATATAACAAACTGTCCCAGACATTATCAGTTTATATAACAAACTGTCCAGACATTATCAGTTTATATAACAAACTGTCCCAGACATTATCAGTTTATATAACAACCTGTCCCAGACATTATCATTTTATATAACAACCTGTCCCAGACATTATCAGTTTATATAACAAACTGTCCCAGACATTATCAGTTTATATAACAAACTGCCCCAGACATTATCAGTTTATATAACAAACTGTCCCAGACATTATCAGTTTATATAACAAACTGCCCCAGACATTATCAGTTTATATAACAAACTGTCCCAGACATTATCAGTTTATATAACAAACTGTCCAGACATTATCAGTTTATATAACAAACTGTCCCAGACATTATCAGTTTATATAACAAACTGTCCCAGACATTATCAGTTTATATAACAAACTGTCCAGACATTATCAGTTTATATAACAAACTGTCCCAGACATTATCAGTTTATATAACAACCT